>NC_041393.1:69421987-69424619 GCF_002162155.2 Triticum dicoccoides
GCCCTGGCCAACGACCAACACCGCCCGCCCTCCCCCTCTTTCTCCCGTGCCACCCTCGGTAATGGCGAGATCCGCCGCCACCGGGACCCAGCGCGGCCTCAACGAGCAGAACCGGCCACCACGGCCTGGATCTGGGATTCCGGCGTGCAAGCAGCTCCCCGCCGTTGCCCGGTGCAGGTGGAGGTGGCCTCCACCATCCAGCCCCTGCTTCGTCGGCTTCCCGAGAGGGCGACACTGTCCTCTACCCCGACAACCACCGGATCCGCTGGGATCCATGACATTGTGAAGTTCGCCTGGGTGCTCACCCTGCCCCACACTGCCCATTCGCAGGGGGGAAGACGACGAGGAGCTCCTTCACCGGCCCCTCTGCCATTTCGCGAGGTGAAGCCCTCCCAGGCAGTTTGTGTCGCATGGCGCAGCCCCTACCTCATCTGCCCCGGATCCATGGAGCCCACAGTGTCAGCAAGAGGCCCCCTCTCCTCTGTCGCGATCTCGGGCCAACCATTACTCAGCCACACGCCGGTGCCTCCCTCCTCCATGGACCCGACGTCGTTGCCAGGTACATCCTACCTTTCTCGTTTTTACTTACTTCCCCTCTCACCCTGACCTCTAATGCAAGTTTCGGCCACAGGAGGCACCGACGCGCAAGGGACAGCGGTGTGCGTGTGCTCAACCTCCAAAAAAGGCAAAATACCAGCGATTCTAGGAGCGCGCGGTGATTTTCAACGCTGGCGAGGACACCCCGTGCAGTTCAGAAAGGGATAAATTGTTTTTTTGTTGGATTTTGGATGAACATTTGATGCCTCGTGCGTTTTAGCGGTGAGGCTGCAGATCATGCAGTGTCGTTTAGTGCGGCATGCGGTTTCGTGTGCAGTTCATTTTAGTGCGTTTTACTTTTTTGCTGTGCCCTTGGGGATAATTGCATGTTTGTAAATTGGGTGTGCCCGCTGTCCACCGTGCAGTTTGAAAAACGATCCCTTAAAACAGTTCGCAAAAAAATGCGGTTGCATTTTTTCTTTGGTTAGCTCGGTCGTGCAGTATTTTATTTTTGTTTTGTGCAGCTCGTTTGTTTGTTAAAAAAATTAAAAGAATGTTGGTGCGAGGTAATACTCTTTTGATGCAAAAATGTGATTTTAAAAAATGCAGTGCACTCATCCCATTCATGCAACTCACTAACATTGCTCATGTAGTCTTGATGAATTTAATTTTTTTTAAGAAACGAACAAAGCAATTAAGTAGTTCCACTTGGCAAATATCTGAAAAGAAGCTCATTTCTTATTAGGTGCAGTTCACTCGGCCAGTCCATGCGGTCCACTTTGCCCAGTATATGCGCATGAAAAATAATAAGCATGGAAAAAGCAATAAAAATCTCATGCGGTTTACTTTTCATGGTGTCGAGGTTCACTTTCGGTAGTGTTGCGGTTCACTTATGTCCGAACGTGAAGCACGGTCCACTTCCTCGTCTCGGAAAATTTATGTCCAACAAAATAAGTTATGCAAGTCGCTTGCACGTCCGATGCAGTGCGGTTTTCAGTATGAAGCAGTGCGGTCGGCTGTATGACATTGTTCATCTCGTAAGTGCAAAAGAATCGTTACGGAAGCAAAGAAAAGTAATGCGGTTCACTTATTAATAGTGTTGTGTTTCATTTACACCCGATGTGAAGTGCACTCTACTTTCTCGTCCTTGAAAAAAAATTATGTTTGAATAAAAGAAACCATGCAGTTCTCTTACCCGTCTGATGCAGTGCGGTTTGTCGTCTGATGCAGTGCGGTTTTCAGTCGGATGAAGTACACACGTCGGTTTGGGTGTTGCGAAAAATAGAGTGTCCGCATTTCGGTAAATTCAAAATTCCTCTTAAACCGTAAAGAATTAGAGAGAGTGTTATACATGAAAAAGTTGCGCCTCATCGACCAGTGGTTTGCAAAAAAATTCACGAAAAACGGCTGCTGCCTCCCGTCGTCATCCGCACGATTTTAAAAATTAACTAAAAACAGTAAGGAATCTCAAAAATATTACAACATACGAAAGTTGCACCTTATTTGTAGCTTTCCAACGGCATATCATATGCCTCGTTTCGACAAACGGTTCAAAAATTGGAGATAAAACAGTACTGAAAATAAAAAAAATTCAAAAAAACGTAATTTAGCGATTTAGTAAATTTGAAACTGCTCTAAAACCGTAATGAATTAGAAAAACTAATACATATGAAAAAGATGCGCCTCGATGATATCTTTCCAACGGTGTATCATTTGCTTTATTCTGATGAGCGGTTTAGAAAAAATCACGAAACTACGCTCGCTGCCACTCGTCATCCGCCGCACCGTTTTAAAAACTACTCTTAAACCGCGAGGAATCTCGAAAAGTGTTAAACATGGTGAAGTTGCGCCTAATCCATAGCTTTCCAACGGTATATCATACGCATCATTCCAATAAACGGTTAAAAAACTAGAGCCAAAACAGTACTGAAGAAACAACGCGTGCAGTTTTTTCCGACGAGAACTTCACTTGTGTGCGTACTGCAGCACACTTGGTTCAAAGAATGACGTGCAGTTGTGTTGAGCGTGCAGTGTGGAAGTGTTATCAGAATAGTTATTCTGCTAATATTAGCAGAATAGACCGTCTATATATATA
>NC_041393.1:69424910-69428537 GCF_002162155.2 Triticum dicoccoides
ACATGAGAAGAAGCAGATGTTGACTGTGTCCTACCCCCTCTCTCGGTGCCGGTGAACTTCCTAGACCGGCACCGAGAGAGAACTTTAAAGAGTGTAAAGTAAAAACATGAGAATAGGCAGTTGTTGACCGTGGCCTATCCCCTCTCTCGGTGCCGGTCAACTTCCAAGAACGACACTGAGAGAGAACTTTAAAGAGTGTAGAGTAAAAAAATGAGAAGAAATAGTTGTTGACCGTGGCCTACGCCACTCTCGGTGCCGGTCAACTTTCTAGACCGGCACCGAGAGAGAACTTTAAAGAGTGTAAAGTAATAAACATGAGAAGAAGAAGTTGTTGACCGTGGCCTACCCCCTCTATCGGTGCCGGTAAACTACCTAGACCATAGGGGCCATCGGATAGCCCATGCATATACATGTGATGGCCTCCTTTGAGAGCACAAGAAGTTTCGAGGCCAATGGAGAAACAGGACCATCACTTCCTGCACAAACCGGACACATTCCCTCTCGATACCCATAGACTATCTCGAAGAATGGGCCTAGACTTGGTCTGTCATCTCGCGATGACATGCACTAACATGGACAAGCATTTATTCACCATGGACTACACCCTCTCGGTGCCGATCAACACCCCAGAAAGTCGGGTCCACCGGATGGGTGCTCGATATAGTGACCGCCCAAGGGGGGGAAGGGCACCCCTACATGTGTGTGGCCCATGCATATATGCATGCAGGGGTTGTGTGCTATTTGAATAAACAACACACGTCCTTGACGTGGCACGTGCCTCATAAACCACACACACGGGGCGGGAACATCGAGGACAGGGTGCGTTCGTCCATAAGACAGAGTCTTCGGTGGGTGATCCCGTGACAGAACGGGCCTAGACTTGGTCTTTCATCTCGCGATGACATCCACTAACACAAAGAAGAAGTTATTCACCGTGACCTACACCCTCTCGGTGTCAAACAACATCCTAGACTGACGGGGCCACCAGATGGCTGCTCGATCTAGCGACCTCCCGAGGGGGGGGGGAGGGCACCCCTACATGTGTGTGGCCCATGCATATGCATGAAGGGGTGGTGTGCTACTTGAATAAGCAACACACCTCCTTGACGTGGCATGTGCCTCACAAACCACACACACGTGCGGGAACGTCAAGGACCGGCTTCGTCCTCGAGACAGAGTCTTCGGTGGGTGATCCCGTGACAGAACGAGCCTAGCCTTGGTCTGTCATCTCGCGATGACATGCACTAGCACGAATAATCGGTTATTCACCGTGGCCTACCCCCTCTAGGTGCTGAACAACGCCCTAGACCGTCGGGGCCATCGGAGGGGTGCCGGTCTCTAGAACCGGGCGAGGCCCATTTGAAAAAGAAAACACAAGACGCTAATTATGATGTCCTAAGGTTGTTTGCCAAGCATGGAAGAAAACAACAAAAAAGTATAATACATATTATCGAGAATGCACAAGAAGGAAAGAGATCTAGGTTAGATGCTTTACCGAGAGGTTCTCTCGGAAAAAGTGGCCATTACCGAGAGCCGATAATTGACCCTCGGTAACCACTGCTCTAATTTTTTTCCTTCTCTTTGTTTTTGTTTGACACTATCTTTTTTGTATCTCATATTTCATATGTTTTTATGACCAAAGTTTGAAAATACCATGACTTTTGATGAATTTTTTGATAAAAGACTTTTGATGCACTCATATGCTTTTTGGGTTAGATTTGTTCAAAACTCAACTTTAAAGAGTGTAAAGTAAAAAACATGACAAGAAGTAGTTGTTCACCGTGGCCTACCCCCTCTCTCGGTGCCGGCCAACTTCCTAGACCGGCACCGAGAGGTAACTTTAAAGAGTGTAAAGTAAAAAACATGAGAAGAGGCAGTTGTTGACCGTGGCCTACCCCCTCTCTCGGTGTCGGTTAACTTCCTAGAACGACACCGAGAGAGAACTTTAAAGAGTGTAAAGTAAAAAACATGAGAAGAAGCACTTGTTAACCGTGACCTACCCCCTCTCTCGGTGCCAGTCAACTTTCTAGACCGGCACCGAGAGAGAAATTTAAATAGTGTAAAGTAATAAACATGAGAAGAAGCAGTTGTTGACCATGGCCTACCCCCTCTCTCTCGGTGCCGGTCAATTTCCTAGACCGCAGGGGCCACCGGATAGCCCATCCATATACATGAGATGGCCTCCTTTGAGAGGAGAAGAAGTTTCGAGGCCAACGGAGCAACAGGACTTGCACTTCCTGCACAAACTGGACACATTGCCTCTCAATACCTATAGACTATCTCAAAGAACGGGCCTACACTTGGCTGTCATCTCGCGATGACATACACTAACACGGAGAAGCAGTTATTCACCATGGACTACACCGTCTCGGTGCCGATCAATGCCCTAGACCGCCGGGGCCACCGGATGGGTGCTCGATATATAGACCGCCCGGGGGAGGGCACCCCTACATGCGTGTGGCCCATGAATATGCATGCAGGGGTGGTGTGCTATTTGAATAAGCAACGCACGTCCTTGACATGGCACGTGCCTCACAAACCACAGACATGGGGCGGGAACGTCGAGGACCGGCTACGTTCGTTCGCGAGATAGAGTCTTAGGTGGGTGATCCCGTGATAGAACGGCCCTAGACTTGGTTTGTCATCTCGCGATGACATGCACTAACACGAAGAAGTAGTTATTCACCATGGCCTACACCCTCTCGGTGCCGAACAATGCCCTAGACCACCGGCGCCACCGGTTGGCTGCTCGATCTAGAGACCGCCCGAGGGGGCACCCCTCATGCGTGTGGCCCATGCATATGCATGCAGGGGTGGTGTGCTATTTGAATAAGCAATGCACGTCCTTGACGTGGAACGTGCCTCGCAAACCACACACACGTGCGGGAACGTCAAGGACTGGCTGTGTTCATCCCCGAGACAGAGTCTTCGGTGGGTGATCCCGTGACAGATTGAGCCTAGACTTGGTATGTCATCTCGCGATGACATGCAATAACACGGAGAAACACTTATTCACCGTGGACTACACCCTCTCGGTGCCGATCAACGCCCTAGACCGCTGGGGCCATTGGAGGGGTGCCAGTCTCTAGAACCGGGCGAGGCCCATCTGAAAAAGAAAACACAAGATGGTAATTATGATGTGCTAAGGTTGTTTACCAAACATGGAAGAAAACAACAAAAAAAGTAGAATACATATTATCGAAAATGCACAAGAAGGAAAAAGATATAGGTTAGATGCTTTATCGAGAGTTGCTCTCGGAAAATGTGGCCATTACCGAGTGCCAGTGGCCGACCCTCGGGAACCACTGTCGGTGTCGATGTCGGAGAAGCCCCCAAGATCTAGGTTAAGAATTTTACTGAGTGTCGCTAAAATTTGGCTCTCAAAAACGTTCCTGCGGGGACTTATGCAAAATTGCCCCCTCGCGCGCGCTCACTCCTCTCTTCTCTCTATTTCTCTCGCCCCTGGCCCCTCTATCCGCCGCCGCCCCTCAGCGCCGCCGCCCCATCCGGCTTTCTCTGCCGCCTCCACCGCCGCCGCCACCGGGCGTGCCTCCCTCGACCCCTCCACCTCCACCGAGCCCCTCCCCCCTCCCCCACCGCCACCTCCACCGAGCTCGTCCACCGCCA
>NC_041393.1:69428851-69435393 GCF_002162155.2 Triticum dicoccoides
ACCGCCACCCCGTCCGCCACATCCGCCACCACCCCGTCCGCCCCTCAGTGCCCCGCCCTGTCCACCAAGGTCCACCATAGCCGCCGCCCCTCACCACCACCGCCACGGACACCGAGCTCCACTTGCTGCCGCCGCCACCGGGAGTGCCTCCACCTCCTCCGCCGCCCCCCTGCCCCATTGGTGAGTCCCTCAAATATGTTTTTTATATTTAGGTGTGTATGCGCATATATAATGAATGGTGTATGTGAGTGTGTGTGTGTGGGAGAGGGGTGCTTTTGATGTGTGTGTGTGTGTGTGTGTGTGTGTGTGATGTGTGTGTATGGATATGTGAGTGTGTTTGTGTGTGGGGGGTGTGTGAGTGGGTGTTATTGATGTTTGTGTGTTTGACATATGATTGACACAACTTGATTCTTTCATGCAGGACATGCATCTATTTTGACAATAGAGAGAGTGAATTTCGTTGCACGCTTCAAGGGTAATCTTTTCCCGTTCAAGTGTAGGTTTTCATTATTTGTAGATCACCTAAATAGTCGCGTAACCTAGGTATCTCCCGTTCGGAAGGGTTGTATCTATAAATATGCAAGTCTTTGCATATTTATAACCTCAACTCTTTCGTATTGTCCACGTTTTCCATGGACAACCCGAGGATGTGTAGGCAGGTCATTTTCATGATGTACTTAGATCTGAGACAGAATTTCGACAGTGTCTCCTTGTTATTCTCTAGATACACATCCTCTTGGCTTATTGTTGAGACGTGTATTTGGAGAACAGCAGGGAGGTGCTGCCGAAATTTTGTCTCGGGTCAGAGTACGGCATGGAAGCGGACCCAGCCTACACATTCTCGGGTGGGATTAGGACCTGTCTTTACCTATTACATAGCTCAGTGCATGTTGTAAAACTTGATGGAACCACTTGTTACATAAAAAAATATGTGTATGTTTCACTTTATATCAGAGGATGGAAGAACGTGAGTGGATGTACACTGGACATCCCAGCATGGAGTGTATGACTCCTGAGTGGAGGTGAAGACCAATGATTTCCTGGAATTAGTAATTGCTGGAGAAACACAAGTTCGTGGAATTTGGTGCCCATGCACGGAGTGTGATAACCAGATTGAAAGATATAAGATTATGAGTAAACACTTAGGCAAATATGGGTTTACGACAGGCTATTACCGGTGGATCTTACACGGTGAGACAGAACAGTCCAGGGCGGAGGTGGTGCGACAACGCACCGGTGAATATGATACTCGAATTGAAAACCTGTTAGATGACATCCGCCGTGTGGATCCGCGAGAGGACCCGAACTCCGAGGAGCCTCCGGAAAGCCTTGAAGAGTATCATGCAGCTTTGTTTGCGGCACAGAAACCCCTTCATGCCCATACAGAGGTTACTCAACTAGATGGCATTGCACGCCTAATGGCCCTGAAGGAAAACCATAACATGAGCATAATTTGCTTCAATGAGTTATTGTCAGTTATTGCTAGCCTGTTGCCTCAAGAAAATATATTGCCAAAGAACATGTACGAGTCGAACAAAATCCTCGGTTCACTTAAGATGCCGTATGAGCAAATACATGCTTGTCCAAATGGAGACATGTTATTTAGAAATGAACATAAAGATACAAATTATTGTGTCAAGTGCAAATCCTCTTGGTATATTGAGGTAATAGATGATGATGGTAGCAAGAGGCGGCTCACAATTGCCGTCAATATCCTTCGATGTCTTTCATTCACAGAAGGATCCAGAGGCTTTATATGACCGAGGAAACTTCCCCAATATATGAGATGGGCCGCCGAAGGGAAGATGTACAATAACAAAAAGATGTTGCATCCACGGGATGGTGAAGCATGGAAGAAATTTGTTGGAATTCATAAGAAAATAGATGACTCGAAGAGTGTAGCTATTGGGATAACAACCGACGGGTTCAATCCATATGGTTTAATGGCTGCCATATACAGTTGTTGGCCAGTATATGTTATCCCCCTAAATCTGCCCCCTGGCATTTGGATGCAACGACATCACATGTTCCTGACGTTGATAATTCCGGGTCCTAACTATCCCGTGAAGCATATGAGTGTGTATATGGAGCCATTGGTGGACGACTTACTTTTTGCTTGGAACAATGGGGTCCGAACATACAATGTCGTTTCAAAGAAGCACTTCAATATGCATATCTGGTACCATGCATCGCTACATGACCTACCGGCACGTGCGATATTTTGTGGTTGGTGTGTAAATGGGAAGTGGCCTTGCCCAGTGTGTCGATAGCGTGTGGCTTTCATTTGGCTGGCTAAGGGTCACAAGTATGTATGCTTTGACCAACATCGATAGTTCCTTCGTCTTGATCACCCATACAGACAAGACACTATGCACTTCCAAAAAGGTGTTATTTTTTATGACCCGCCACCATCTATTATGACTGGTGCCCAGCTTAAGGATGAGTTAGATGCTCTCGAGGAAAAGCTCGATGGGAAAGGTTTTGTGGGATATGGAGAGACACACCAGTGGACTCACATTCCAAGCTTATGGAGGCTCCCTTACTTTAAAGATCTTCTACTTCCACACAACATTGATGTAATGCACACTAAAAAGAATATTGCGGAGGTCTTACTCAGCACCCTCCTCGACACCGAGAAGTCAAAGGATAACATTCAGGATAGGATCGATCAAGCCAAGCTATGAAATAGGCCAAAATTAAATTTGGTGCCTCGTGCAAAAGGTAATTCTTGGAAGAAGCCACCAGCCCCTTTCACCCCTTCAATGCCCCAAAGGAAGGAAATTCTCCAATGGATTGTGAACAACTTGTACTTCCCTGATGGATATGCATCTAATATCATGAGGGGAGTGAATATGGCTACAAAGCGAATATGAGGCCTCAAGAGTCATGACTACCATGTATGGCTTGAGCGGATAATGCCTGTGATGATTCGAGGGTATGTCAGAGAGGATATTTGGTGAGTGCTGGCGGAGTTGAGCTACTTCTTCCATCAACTTTGTGCCTAATAACTAGATTATGAAGTGGTTGCAAACTTGGAGGAACTAGCACCTGAGTTGCTATGCAAGTTAGAGATGATATTTCCGCCAGGTTTCTTTAATCCGATGCAACATATGATCTTACATCTCGCGTATGAGGCTAGAATGGGAGGACCTGTGCAGTTCCAATGGCAGTATGCACCTGAACGGGAGTTCAAGCATCTTCGTGGCAGTATGCTCCTGCATTGAAGCCTCCATAGCCGAGGCATACCTGAACGAGGAGGTGGCCACGACCACGACAAAGTACTATCATGACAATATTCAGACTAGGTTAAATCCAGCTCCTTGTTACAATGAAGAACCCACCAGTAATGTTTCCGACCTTAGCCTCTTCGAAGGCCAAGGTGGCAAAGCAAGTGGACCAAAGCCCGAGAACTTTTCACCTACTGAGTGGTTGACTATTATGATCTGTGTCTTGACCAACATGGAAGAAGTGCAACGGTACATAAAGTAAGTGTAGAACACCTTTATTGACAACTACTCACTAGTCTTGAGTTATAACTCGGATTCTTCCCATTGCTAGGGAATTCCAGAACGAATTCTAGAAGCTACCATGGCCCCCTAGCGATGAAGAATCAACAAACCTTCTTGAAGATATCAATGCTGATGGTGGTTTCATTTCTTGGTTCTCAAGAAAAGTAACTTTTCTAACTTTATGTTACTTCAAGTTGATCTTACTTGCCGGTTGAAAGTGCGTTACGTTGACTACAGGGGGTTGAATAGGTGATTTTTAAGAAATCTTCACTGAGGAATTTCAAGGTGAGGAAATTCCTAAGCGAAGAACTACTTGCAACGGAATAATTACTCAGGTATAAGCAAAACAGAGTAACAACATAGTCATCATGATGAAATGAAAGACAAGCAATGAGTACAGAAAGCATAAACACGGGATAAGCAGGATGAAGACAAATAGACTGAAGAATTAGGATTGAGGAAATAGAGAAAGTCTTCAGTCAATGTCTTCAAGCATTAATGATCAGGTACATCAACACATAACTGAGGAAATGAAAAGGTTGAGGAAATAGAACCAGTTGGCTTGGTGAAGACAATGATTTGTTCGACCAGTTCCAACTGTTGTGACAGTTGTACGTCTGGTTGGAGCGGCTGAGTATTTAAACTCGAGGACACACAGTCCTCACCTTATTCTCCTTGAGCTAAGATCACGCAAATCTCGCCCAACAATAGTGGTAAGTCTTCACAGGTGACTTCCAAACCTTCACAGACTAGGTCACTCGGCAATCCACAATTCCTCTTGGATGCTCAGACCATGACACCTAACCGTCTGGAGGATACACAGTCCTCAACGGTAACAAGCGTCGGTTCCACACAGGAACAATCTCTTCAGTGATGCTCAATCACTTTGGGATTTGTAGGTTTGGGTTTGGGATTTGGGTTTTCCTCACTTGATGATTTTTGCTCAAAGTCCTCGGAGGATGGGATGCTCTCAAATGACAAAGTGTCAGTTTCTCTCGGAGCAGCCAACCAGCTAGTGGTTGTAGGGGGCGGCTATTTATAGCCTAGGGAGCAGCCCGACATGATAATACATAAATGTCCTTCAATGATATGACCGTTAGGTGGTAGATATTTTGGAACGGCTAGCGCGCGGCTCAGCAACGGTCGGATATTTTGAGGTTCGAATTCCTCAGGGCTATTATGTTCCTCACTGTGTAGGCAATCCGCACCGGCGAATTCCTAACTGCTCAGTCAGAACAAATTCCTCAAAGACCAGAAGATCTTCGTCTCTGTCACTGAAGAAATTGACTGAACTGATATGAGATTTCCAATGGCTTCACTCGAAGGATTGGGTAGGTGTAGGATTTTGAGATGAGCATCACTTGGAAATCCGTTTCCTTAGTATTACCTCGACCCCCTTTAGCAGTATGGTGTTTCCTATGACTCAAGAAGAAGAAAATGAAACTACGAAAACAAAAGTCTTCACGCTCCAGATTCCTCGCATGAATATTGAAGTCTTCAGGGTCACACCAATTTTTCACTTTCAAACTCTTGGGGAGAACCAAAGTCTTCAGCCGAAGACATTCATTTTTAGGGGTCGACTTCCACTGTAAATATCAAACTCCTCATTGACTTATAGAGCATGTGTACAGTCACAAACATATTAGTCCCTTAACCTATAAGTCTTCAATACACCAAAATCACTAAGGGGCACTAGATGCACTTACACCGGTAATGCTTCCACTAATGAACCAGACAATCTCCTATTAATCTTGTAGGCATATCAGGAGGTTGATATGGACGCCAAAGTGAGAGAAGTAGCCAAAGGTTTTGAAAATGAGGCCAAGTCATTTAAGGCTCACGACGTCAATGGGTATCGCTTCCACACTGATAAACACACGCGTGAGAGGCCCAACCGAAGGTCAATAAATAGTGCGGTCTATTGTCTAGGACAGATGGATGTCACTACTATGGAACCATCGAAGAAATTTATGAGCTGTAGTATTGTGGTTTACAAGGAGTGAAGCCCATCGTATTCAGATGCATCTGGCTCAATCCTGAGAAAGTGAGACGAACCCCTAGTATTGGCTTGTTCTAAGTTGAACGAACGTTGAAATATGCAGGAAATGATGTCTATATTATGGCTCAACAGGCTACACAAGTGTTTTTTCTCCCATACGCGTGCACATCTACGGAATATATCGATCTCTTGAAGTGGGATGTCGTGTACGAGGTACCCCCGCGTATCAAGGTACCTACCCCAAACAAGGACGATTACCATATAAACCCTAACACATATGAGGGAGAGTTCTTTCAAGAAGCAGACACTCACGAAGACGAAAATGATGCAGAGGAAGATGATGGCGTGCATCACGAACATGATGCTATGGAACATGAGGCCATGGATGACATGGAAGTAGATAATGCAGAGGATGAATACGAGGATGTTTCTGACCCTCGAGATTTGGCATTACTTATGCGATGGTACATGGGGCTAGATGAGGATGAGGGCCCCCCCTGAAGACTTCGAGGATGAATGTTTGAACGGGCGTGATAGCGATGATGAAAGCCCTGATCCAAATGTTGCACCTAATATTGACCCTTATTTCTAACAACTCCATGTAATCGTGTGAGAACTCTATGTATGTGTGTATTCGTGTGTGTAACAACTCTATGTATTCGTGTGTGCAACAACTCTATGTATTTGTGTGTGTAACAACTATATGTATTATTGTGACAATCCCATTTATTCTTCATATGTGATATATTTATTGTATTTACATCAAGGTGTATCATCTGTACTAACTGGTTTGTTCTTCTTCGTATCAGGTGATTGAAACATGACAGGTAGCAACAAGAATCCAAAGGAAAGTTTGAAAAAAGTGAATGATCTGTACAATGATCAACTTGCTCGACCGGTGAAAGTGGTGGCCGCTCCTTCATGGGTTGCCACAAACGCCAAGAAGGCCAAAGGATTGGCGGGTCTATACACCCGTTCGAAAAAACATGCGAAACAAGGTTGAGTACCACGGGGGGGAGGAGTAGGAGACGGAC
>NC_041393.1:69435690-69479483 GCF_002162155.2 Triticum dicoccoides
GAGGGGGAGTAGGGGGACGAGGAGGGGGAGTAGGAGGGGAGTAGGGGGACGAGGAGTGGGAGTAGGTGAGGCAGGAGGAGGAGGCGGACGAGGAGTACGTAAAGCATCCCGGAGTAGAGCACCTCTTTCATCTCCTGGACCCTCTGATGCAGTGCTTCGCCGTGCTTAGGAGGAGGAAACAAAGGATGGGGATGATGCAAGTGAGGAGGAGGACGAGGAGGATTTTGCGGAGGAGGTGGTGGCGGATGAGGAGGAGGAGGTGGTGGAGGACGCCGCCGCTAAGAGGAGGCTGGTTGTTTGTCAGGTTTCTGAGGGTGGGGATGGACCCTCACGGGTGACAGAGCACCACGAGGTGAGCGGCTCGCAACCTAGAGGTTCGACTATCAGCACTACTTCCAGAGGGAAAGTGTGGTTGTGTCGTCCTTCAAAGCTTCCAAGACGTCCATATATGCATAGAGACGTGTTGATTAAACAAATGGGAGAGAAGTAAGTGGTTATCTCGACTCATCCCATATAAATTGTACCTTTTGTCATTTCCTCACATATAATATGACTTCACTCTTCATAATGAAGAAGCTTAGTAAAAGGTGGTGAGAGGTGTGTGCCACGGTCGGCGAGTGGCATCATTGGGGGTCTTTGTAGGTTAAATTATCCCGGACTGGTCACTTTGTCGAACGATATCATTGAGCCAGCTTGTTCATGGGATCACTACAAACTTGCACCGGATTTCCTGGATATGCGTCAGAGGGTTTATGATAACAGAGCCATGCGAGTGGTCAACGATTTCTGGGTAAGTCCTTTCAAACACCTAAATGTCAATACCAAAAGGTTTAAATTTGCCATAGTCATGATTTAACCCTTCTAACATGTATGCATGTTTGTAGGATTTCTATACATGCGTTGAGGGTCAGAAGGATCGTGCAAATGTGGTGGTTGTGAATATTGCCAAGAAACTAGTCCATGACATGCACTACGAGGAGCGCATCCGGTTAGTGGTCATGTATCACGCGGACTATCTCAACCAGAAGATTTCCAAAAAGGAGGCTCGAGGGAAGCATCTTTCACGGGACAATTACTTCATGGCAAGTGACGATGGATGCTTGTTATTCCCTACATTACCGCAAAATTAGAATCCTTACTAAGATGTATTTGTTTAATTTATAGGTGATTCCTCGGTGGTGCGCTGACAAACGTCTGTGCTGGGAGAAGATCGTCGAACAGTGGACAGATCCAGGGTGGCAGGATGAACACAAAGCAATATCTGAACAACGCAAGTTGATGGGTTGTCCAGGACACCGTCAAGGCAACCTCACCATCCCAGGTGTCGTCTCAAAACATGTAGGAAACCACATCCTTTTCTTTTCATCATGTTCTCTTTCATTTGTGAGCATTCCCTTAATTGTTTGGATCGCATTCTTTTGCAGAAAGAAGACACTGGCAAAGATATCACTTACTTCGAGGCATGGACCATCAAACATACCAAAGATGACAAGGACAAGGACCCTCTCCACCCGGAGAGGGACTGGATCATCTCTAAAGCACGGTTAGATGGAGAGAACTACACCAAAAAATTGAAGGAGACATACGGGCCTGACACTGATCCTCATGTGCTACCGTTTGACCCTCTTGTGGCCATTGCCACGACAGGTGGTGGACTGAATGCCCGGATGGAGGTTCACCGTGATTCTGTCATAACCTCCTCCCTTCCGAGAGTCAACACGCTCTGTGCTATGAGTACTGGCTCTACTCCTACCGTAGAGCGTCATGTACCACATTCCGTGAGCATTATTGAGGATATTCAGGTTAGTGCTTCTTCATTGATCCTTCATGGTCCTGCATATTTGCATTTCAACATGAATGACATTTGCATTGACATATTGTAGACTCGACTGATTGACACCGAGAAAGAACGAGATGAAAACTGGGCCAAGCTGAAGGCACAAGATGATCTAGTGAAGTCTTTACAACATATGGTGGCCAATCTTTATTCCATGCAAGGCCAACCAGTGCCAGCGATGCCACCGACGCCAGAGTGGAACATTTTGAGTTTTGTTCAAACTATTTCTATCATCATTTTCTGCATTACCATATGCATTCATCTCACTATTCAGTCAATCCATCACAGCTCAACCCATCACAAGGGTCGAACAATGTTCGGGTAGTTCCACCTCAAGTTGGTGGAGTTGTGGCAGCAAACAGAATGACGCCTTCTAATGTTGATGTTATCACTCCGATCTCCAAAATCGTGTGAACTTCATGTTATGTTCTGTTTGAAACTGTTCCTTGTATGTGCTTGAAAACTCTTGCATCTTGAGACTTGTAAACTTGTGGTAGTCGAGTGTCTTGACTACTACTTCACCTTTTAGGCACTATTGCTTTTATGTGGAATGTTTTTCAGAATCATTGCTTTTTTTGTTCAATGATGCCTATATGTGACATGTTCTATGTGTGATTAACTATATGCTGCTGGTGTATATGTTTCGCTGCAGGAAAGAAACAGAAATGAAAAAGGCTGCTGGGCACACCATTACCGAGGGCGCCTCTCGGTAAAGACTGTGAAACTGGACAAGCATGCAACCTTTACCGAGAGGGATCTCGGTAAAAGTATACCAACCAGTAGAACCTGGCACTTTTACCGAGAGGCCTCTCGGTAAAGGGTAATAACTTGTAGTGCTCCTGACAACTTTAACGAGAGGCCTCTCGGTAAAGGCAAAAGGATTGCCGACGGTGGCCCTCGGCAAAGTATGGGCACATCTTTTAGGACAAGTGGCGTGGCCCTCCCCTATTGTCTTAGTTTGCCGAGAGCCGCACTCGGCACAGATAGAGTTTGCCGATAGTGGCTCTCGACAAAGTTGGCCCTCGGCCTGTTCTCGTGGTCCCACATGTCAGGGAATGACACGTGCCAGCCTCCTATTGGGTCTATTTGCCGAGAGGAGCTCTCGGCAAAGTTGGCCCTCGGCCTGTTCTCCTGGTCCCACATGTCAGGAGCTGACACGTGTCCACCTGCTACTGGCTCTCTTTGCCGAGTGGCGCTCTTGGCAACGTTGGCCCTCGGCCTATCCTCCTGGTCCCACATGTCAGGAGCTGACACGTGATGACCTGCTACTGGCTCTCTTTGCCTAGTGTAGCTCTCGGCAAAGTTGGCCCTCGACCTGTTCTCCTGGTCCCACATGTCAGGAGCTGACACGTGTCAACCTGCTACTGCTCTCTTTGCCAAGTGGTGCTCTCGGCAAAGTTGGCCCTTGGACTGTTCTCCTGGTCCCACATGTCAGGAGCTGACACGTGTCGACTTGCTACTGGCTCTCTTTGTCGAGTGGTGCTCTTGGCAAAGTTGGCCCTCGGCCTGTTCTCCTGATCCCACATGTCAGGAACCGCCGTCCCAGTCTGCTATCCGTTAGCTACTTTATTTTGCCGAGCTATACTGTTTAGCTCTCAGCAAAGTCTTTGCCGAGTGCCCGTGTTCCGGCTCTCGGAAACTTCCTGTTTGCCGGAGAGGTGTACGCCGGGTGGCTTTTGCCGAGGGTGACACTCGGCAAAGGATTTGCCGAGGGTTTTCGGTCCTTTGCCGAGTGTCCGTGGCACCCGGCGTACAACATAATTCCAGTAGTGCCTTCTCCCATACAATAAATTCAAGCATTTCTTTCTTATTGTCCAATTTAAAACATACATATCTTTTAAACCATATATTCCTTATTGAATCATTTATATATTTGAACTCCTCGCATTAAAACCTTTAAAGAGGGATTAGTCTTTGATATTTTTCGACCATGTTTAAATTCTAACATATATTCCACATTTCAAAAATAATCAGTTCCACAAAGATACATTATAATTTTACTTTCTGTGGTCACTATTGAACAACTCAAAACATACAATCCACTATCCACTATCTTGTTTCACATAAAAACAGCTATCTCAAATGCACATTAAAAACATATTTCACTCTTTTAAAATAAACTATTACACATGTCCAAATAATCAGTTTCACAATGATACATTAAAATTTAACCTTTTGTGGTTAATATTTCACAATTCAGAACCTATAATTTACATTTCACTGCCCTGTTCCAGAAAAATAACATCTATTTCAGTTTCACATTTTTGAAATAATATATTTCACTCTTTTCGAAAAATTGGTTTCACATTGATACATTATAATTTTACTTTTCGTGGTTACTATTTCACAATGCAAAACCTACATTTTACATTTCACTGCCCTGTTTCACAGAAATCACATTTCTTTTAATTACACATTTTTAAAATAACATATTTCACTCTGTTAAAAAGAACAGTTTCACATTGATGCATTATAATTTCACTTTTTTCTGTTTATTATTTCACAATAAGAACCTACATTTTATATTTCACTGCCCTGTTTCACAAAAATCACATTTATTTTAAATACACATTTCTAAATAACATATTTCACTCTTTAAAAAAATTAGTTTCATTGATACATTATAATTTCACATTTTCTTGTTACTATTTCACAATCAGAACCTACATTTTACATTTCACTATCATGTTTCACAAAAATTCATATTTATATCAATTGCACATTTTTTAAAATAACATTTTCACTGTTTTGAAATAAACTGTTACACATTTTTACATAATCAGTGTCATAAAGTTGGTATTTCAATTTCGTATTTGGGATAAATAGGTTCCTATGAAATACGTTGATTTAACATATTTCTATTAAAATAGATTTTTTCCAAAAAAGATCCAGTGAAATAGGTTTGTTTCACACATGGAATGTGAAATGTTTGAAATTTAAATGTGTTTAAAATGTATCCAAGATTGGTGGCGTCAAGAGTTCAAAAATATAAATAAATTCAAATAGGAACTTATGGTTTACAAGATATGGATGATTTAATTTCATAAAGGTGAAATAAAAGGGTGGATTTAAGAGAAGGGGGAGAGAGAGAGTAGACTGTCACATTCCCGCTATGCAGGCCTATCAAAGACAGAATCGCAGGGCCCACTAACTGTATTTGGAGATATATAGATAATGTATAGCAGAAATGAGAATAAAGTTGTCCCACCAGTGCGCTTCTTGACGCGTGCATTAGATGACGGATTTCTTGCCGCTAGGTGCCGGAACTGCGCAAAACGACTTTGTGCGGTTTGGCCCCTTTGGCTGCCCCATAGTATGTAGTCATCGGCATTGTAGTGTGTGTGTGTGAGTGAGTGATTAACAATTACGATCTGTTAATGTCACATCAAGGGCTCATGGGTAATGCATTGGTGCTAGCTATTTCAAGATACAGAAATCCGTTCTCAGATCAGCCAAGTGGCTAATGAAGAACCAAACTTAGTGTTCTCCGCTATTATGCGTGCATACTTCTCTAACTTTGACTATTATCGATATACTCTCCATTCCTTTATATAAGGTGTATTTATTTTTTGATAAAATTTCCTGAATGTAAGGTGCATTTCTTCTAATTCCTCACAATTCCCTTGTCAGCCTTCTAGAAAAAGGAAAGTATCTCTCTTCTGATTGTTTGTATCTCTTCTTGTAGCAAAAGAAGGAAACTATCTCTATGTCAATTGCATTTATATCTTACTTTCCTATACTAACTGATTTACTTGCCACTAACCAATAAATTTGCCAAAGGTAATTTCGTCCTAGCACGTCCATAATTATGTGTCTTGATCACCGTACCGAAAATAATACACCTTAGATAAAGGAATGGAGGGGGTATTAAAGAAAAACAACTATCATTGATAAAATGAAAGCAGCACCGTTAATTTTTTCTCTGTCAACACATTCAGTACCGATAAGCTCATCTGAAAGTTGAGATTTTCTTCACCAAGACCATGTATGTTGGAGATTATGGTTTTTTCTGAACCAGTACATCGTTGGTTCGAGAAGAGAACATGAATAATGTCAATCTAAAAAGGTGCTCAACCAGGTTATGCGCTGTGCCATCCAACGGCACCCCGGTCATGCTCCAGGTACACTGCCAAGACCGTGCAAGTCGCGCCATCCCACGACGCGATCCAGGCGGAAGCTACTCTAATCTAGCCCAAGACTCGGACTAAGAAGCCATCAGCAAGCGAACAGACTCGCGCTGCTGTTTTATTCCTAACTGAACTTAACTGAAGAAAACTACTGTCTACTGTCGAAACTGAACCAACTCCGACAACAGAGCGACAACACGCTAGAAAGGATTACTGAATCCACTCGAGAAACAAACACGTACACACTCAGATGCCTCAGAACGACCAGAAACTCACCGTTGGTGCGCTTGAAGTGCTCGTAGTAGGCAAAAAGTGTTGGCACGCTTGAAGCTCTCGTAGTTGGCAAAGTGTCCTGCCAGCAGCCACACAACGGTCAGAAACTCGCCGCCTCTGCTGAGGCTCCTAGCATGGGCATCCCTGCTGCAGCGGCTACCTGCGTAGCACAACATCTCCACCCAAACCCCGAATATCTCATCCAGCATGGCCTCTTCCTGCACTACCGTCAACATTCCATCGGCGAGTGCCGCTCCTTTCGTGCAAGTACTGCTTTCAGCTTGTTCAGGGGCCCCAACGCTAACGCCATTTGCCGGCGGCCTCCTGGCCGCGACCATCTTAAGGGCAAGCGCAGCTCCTTTCAGACAAGTAATGTTGTCATCTTTTCCAGGGTCCCTACCGCCATTTTCCAGCAGTCTTCTGCAGATCATGGTGTGGCCCGATTCGTCGGCACGATCTGAACCAATTGAGCGAGCAAGACATTGGAGGTATTTTATGGCTTCAGTGTACAGGCTGCGACGGGTATGGCCCGGCAACATGTCAGGGTGCACGACGAGGAGGAACATCATGTAATCTGACAACGCCTTTGTACGGGAGATCCTCTCCCTTAATAAGGCTCTGTGGGTGACAGAGTGGAGGATTAGCTGAGTAGCAATGTGCCAAATGATAACCTTGCTGTCAAACTCGCAGTTGTCATCAAGGAGCTTCATGTTCTGGTTCAAGGTGTACATACGCTCTGCTGCACCCCCGCAGCTCTCCATTACTTTCAACATTTCTGCCCTTATTGAGATCTCCATATCTTCTGAGACCTGCAAGGGAGGAGACATACCATGTGCATCTTTATACCACACCTCTACTCCGGAGTCAATCATGTTGGATTGTCCGATGAGGCCCGGCCATCTTCTCCACCAATTAGCCTTGATAAGCGGACGGAGAAATGCGACTAGATTCCATATCCATCCATGGCGTGTCCATGTTGACACTATGGCAATGAACCCGGACGCTATCTCCATGACGAGGGCCCCAAACAGCAACACATAAGTAACATCAGCATCAACTGTGTCATCTGTTTTCAGGAACGGAAGCATCAAGATCACCGTGACAACGATGGCGAGTAGCGAGATCACACGGATGCACAGCCCGTACCTAGTGTGTATCACCCTCCCCTTGGTGTACATGATGTCATACATCAGGGAGAGCTGCATCTCAATCACCCTATAGATCTGTCTGTCGCCATTACTAACAAAATATGCAAGGACCGGAAGGGCTTCATTGTTGTGCCTGCAATTTTCTTTTTCGCTATCGAGGAACATGCACAAGCTTATACCCAGCAGGGTGTGAGCTCCACGCATAACTCGCTCCTCCTCCGTGTGAAGCTGCTGGAAGATAGCTGTCCCCACACTTACTGAAATACGAACAATACAGGGGGAGGTTAATTAGACACCCTTTCGAAAAAAGGACTGATCTATATATAGTTATTTCTCAGTCAACATTAATAACCGAAGTGCTGCAGATTCTTATAGTGACCATCTACGTACAACTAGCTATTTCTTATCGGAAAAGAGAGTGGTTTTTCAGCTCCCGGATGTCTAGGTAACCTCTATGAACCGCAAAAAAAAAGGAAAAAAAATCTGAAACTTTGCAACATCAAAGATGATGAAACTTTGTAGGTCCTTGCAAGTTTTCATGGCAAAAACCATTCGAGGAGCTCTACACACGAAAAAGATTTCTGGGCTTGAAGTTTTGAGCACTTTTAGCACTGAAATCTGAAACTCGTCTGTACGCCTTTCTCACCATGATATTTTGGCATGAAAACTTGCAAGAACCTACAAAGTTTGATCATCTTTGATGTTGCTAATTTCAGATTTTTTTGATCTTTTTTGGAATTTACTGTTCATAAAGGGCGCATAGGCACCCGGTAGCTATCACACCTTTTTATATATGAAAACCAAAAGGAATTGGAGCTATTATATATTTCCTCCGTTTTAAAATAAGTGTCTCAACATTAGGTGTGGGTACCACCTCACTTAGGGTTCTTTTCTTTTCCAGTCGAGATTTCTGGTAACCAATTGGAAAACTGCTACCAGATAAAAATGTTAGGGCCGCCCCCCTAAGTTCTGCAGATTCTTAGTGTCCATCTACATAAAACTAGCAATTACTTAGGAAGCCAAAGGAACGGGAGCTAACTAAGGATGGCATTGGGTAGGGTATGGAGCGGTTAGAGCAATACCATATCCATACCCGTGTAGTCAATGAGTACAAAAGTTTATCCATACTCGTGCCCATGGGTATGAAACCTTACATGTATCCATATCCATTGGGTACTCAACAGGAAGATCAAATAAAACACAAGTTATTCACAATTTCACATTCATCGATATCACATTTGGCCCAAAAATATTTATCTCAACTCAGTAACAGATAAATGAGTACATAACAATTATCTCAATTCAAATTGGCGATTGGTGACAACTTTAACATAGATTCACAATCTTACGACACACTTCACGGCTAAGGTACAAGTGTCAGTATAAACTGGTAGGGTATGGGTATATCCATAGGTATAAGGCTATAACCGTGCCCTAGCCATTGACTTAACGAGTAGGGTATGAGTACTACCCATGGGTATACAATTGTGTTCATAACCTGCCCATGCGGGTATGGTATCCGCGGGTACCCATACCCATGGGTAAAATTAGAGCTAACCGGTACCTCCTCACTAGGATAATTTGGGTTAGCATAATTTTTTTTAAGTTAGATGCACATCTTCCGCACAAAATAAATTTATACAAGAGTTTAGATTCGAACTTACGGCACGTCTCGTGCCCGATTGGCAGAAGTTCCTTCGTCTCTGTCGCAGGCTGCTGCTTGCAGTAGCTGATGAGGAAGTTGAACATGCCATCGTTGCCAGCGCACCTGAGCGCCCATATCCTCTCGCCGTACTTGAGCGAGCCGACGACAAACATCAAGGCGCCGGCGATAACAAATGCCAATTCACCAGCAGCAAAAAACCCTATCAGGACAAAGATAGCTGCGAGGACCTGCACCCCGAGGGTTTGCAGGTGCCGTAGCCAGAGCCGGTTGTCCTCGAGCGCATAGGCGGTGATGGTGTCCTGGCCGCCCAGGTGCAGCAGAAGGAACGGCGCCCAGAACGCTTGGAGCCGTTGCTCGCCGCAGATGGTGGTCACGAAGAGGTGCCCGAGAGTGTAAGTCGCGACGGAGTCGGCCAGCATGTACGCGAGCCAGAGGAAGAGCCTCAGCGTCGCATTGGCGCTCCGCCGCCGAAACCCAGCGGAGACGAAGAGCGCAACTTGTAGGTAGAAGCTGGCCAGCACCAGGGAGTGGACCTCCCATTTCCCCCATAGGTTCAGCACCACATCTCCATTCATGCAGAAATGCTTCGCACGATCCGCTAGAATACATGAACATGTCAGTTAAGTATAAGGCAAGTATATCTTTCGCCATGATCATCATCATCTTCTCCACAGAAATCCAACTGATAAATAACACCAAAATAAAATAGGACGAGAACGACTTACATGGTGCAGAGTCCGGGGAAATGAAATCGCCCATCTTCTAAACATGAAATATCGAGGAGACCAAACAATGGAGGGTATAGTGCAAATGACTCACGGACCCATATATATAGAGAGAGTTCAGGATGCATGACGCATGACATGCCACCCTACACTTACGTCACATTTTCTATAGTAATAAATAAATACATGAATGTGAATACGCCCAATTTCCGTCCGATGACTATAAGGTAAATCACCCTTGAAGTAATTGGTACATCAACCAGCTATCATAGGATCACAGGGCCTCCTCCTCCCAACCCTAGCCGCCCCTCCTCCTCACCCCTTCCCCTCCTCCCTCCCTCGCCGTCGCCTGAGGCAGCCGCCGGGCAAGCCCGGGGCGCCAAGGATGGTGGCGGCGGGGCCTCAGTTGCCCTGTTCCTGTGGGGAACCCTGGATCTGGAGCGGCGGCTCCATTGGCAACGCACGGCCGGCTAACAGTCGTGCGGGCGGTGGATCCGGTATCCCGGCCGCGCAGGCGTCGGGATCCGGTGGCCGTTGGCTGCCGGCGGCGGCTTCTGCGACGGTCAGTGTGCGTGATCTGGCGCCTCCCTTCCTCCCATGTTCGGCGTGCGGGCTAGCGCTTCCTCTTGGTCGCCGGTTCTGTACAGGAGGTGCTACTGGTGGCGGAGATCTAGTTCGGGCGAAATCCCTGGCTGGCCATGACCAGCCGCGCTGACGGTGACGTCCGAGGGCGCCGTTTACCTTCTTGGAGGCATCAATATGGACTAATCTCCTCACTTCACCTTCCCCTAGGTCTCCCGGGCGAAAGCCTAACTCTGTTGGGCGGCAGCAGCGCTCACGGCGCCGTTCCCTTCTTGAAGGCGCCGCTTTGGGACATTGGGGTTGGGTGGCGCTTGTGGGTGGTGGGCGACGGCGGTGGTGCGGCCCTTTCCTAGCATGGATTTATGTCCGTTGTTTGGGGATGGACTCGCGTAAGTGGAGGTCACCGGCTAGCGTCGTGGTGGCGTCAAGGGCGGTGCCAAGGCTCGCGTAGGTGGAGGTCGTCGTTTGGAGTCGTGGTGGCGTCGATGGTGGAGGACCTGCCAAGGTTGTCACATCAATCTGCTATGAAGATGGACTAGTGAAAGATGGCAACGACGATACATGTGAGTGCGTCAGACCGGTTTGAGCCCCGGACCCGGCAGATGGCTCGGTTGGGGCCTCCGGCTTTATATGTTAGGCTTAGGTGAGAGGTATGGGTATGAGGCCCAGCTTGCACCCCTTCATCATTTGGATAGGAGTAGCGGCAGATGCTGCCAAGATGGCGGATTTAGGCATATTGTTGTTGTACTTTGTAAGGTCCTCGAGAGTAATCAATAAAATGGTTGTATGCATCTCCCAGATGCAGAGGCCGGGGGTCATCCTCCTTTTCGAAAAAACAGGGTCAGATGAGATTCGTGCACAAAGTATAGAGGGATGCTACACTTAGACCGGTCACAATGGAAGGTATCCTACATATGATACCAGTGTATAATAGTACCTCCATAATGCATAGTATCATAATCTGGTATCATGAAAACCTCATTTATTAACATGCATGATACAAACTAACACATCTTTTATTCGGTAAACTAGTACATTGTTTAATATGATACAATATCATATCATGATACTCAACCTCTTTTTTTCCTCATTTAACTGTGTGACACCTCAGAAAAAATGTCTAGTTGGCATCCATTATACTACTATATCTATGATACTCTCATTCTGACGAGTCTTACATAGATAATTGTACGTGATTTACCTAGATGCTTAGGTGGGCTTTTCTGGTTGGGTGGATATCATGGAGATGGGCCCACCCAGTTGAAAATCAGTGAGGTGGAGAGGTTAATAGGGAAGGTTTCGTAATTGTTTCGTAGGCGTGGCATTATTGCAAAGTATCGTATATATGCAGAGCAATTTCGTTCGAGTAACACTAGGGGAAACGTTCTCACTCGGAATAGACTCGATGGAATTTACAAAATGACCCAACTAGAAACTCCATTGGAGAATTTGTAAAATCATTTGTTCATTGATGATGTGGCTATCTTTACCAAAAAGTTAATAGTAGAGCCAGCAGCTGGATATAAGTTATTGCCATGGAATGTATTGCCAGCTCTATAGCCAATATGCATAATAGTTATACTTCACAAAGTTATTAGAATCACTTGAGGATTATTTTAAAACTCACTTATTTTTTTCTCTCCTTTCTTCTCCAACTCAGCAAAAATATATAATTTTAATTTATAGCCTATATTACATCACATGTAGCGTACCCCAGCTTGTTTGGGATAAAAGGTTTTGTTGTCATTGTTGTTGTTGTTGTTGTTGTTGTTGTTGTTGTTATATTACATCATTTTATTATCATTGCTCTAACCAACGAGCTACTTGAGATGCCATTAGCTACCTAGACGTTGCACATACGGCCGTAGCAGGTTTTTATAGTTTAATAAAACGTCCACTTGAATCCATGGATGAATCCAAGGCTGAAATATACCCGATATATAGTACTACCCGCTAGCTAAACCCAAGGCTCAATCTCAAACTCTGATGGAAACGTTGATCCAAGTGAGGCTTGTCGAGTTAACAAACTAGTCGGACCATAGGGAATATTCATTTGAATCTGGCAAGCTAGCTAGCTACTTCTACAACCAAGTCAAGGGAATATTCACATGCATCTGATAAAGCGTGGATCCTACTCCGTCTTCTTTGTTTGTAGGAATCTTGTTGGAAATTTCATGGGATAGGATTTTCAATGAAAAAATTTCTACAGAGCCCTTCGATTTGTAGGAATGAATTCCTATTCCAATATAGAATAGGAACCAATTCTTCGGATATTCAATTCGGTGTCCAGGCTCATCTGCACCCAGTGAACAGCAAATTTAAAAAAAATACTTAATTTTTTTTGAAAGTTTTTTAGGTGGACAGTATTCCAATTTGTGACGATCGTGCCAAATTTCAGCTTGTTCGCACATCTGAGGAGCTCATGACAAAAAAAGACAAAATCAGTCAAAACAGTACGTGAACAGAAAACTTTCTTACAACCCTAAAATTTGACTTTTTTGCTAAGAGCTACTAAAATGTCCACACTTCACGAAATTTGGCAGGGATTTCCCGCGCATGAGCATCTAGCATCACAATTTATTTATTTATTGCTATTTTAAACGAATTTATTGTTCACCTCAGGTGCAGATGCACCAGAGAGCCAAAATGTCATGTCCCTAATCCTTCATAATTCAAAGGAAAATAAACACATTAACTCCTTTGGTTCATAGGGTAGGAAGATCGTAGCAATAGAAAAGTCATAGAAAATGAGATGATATGTATCTCAAATCCTATGAGTAGGAATAGGAAAGAAGATGTCCTTTGATTCGTATCATAGATTTTTTTCCATTGAGTCTAGGATAATTTTTATTTTCCTATGAAATGTGGAGAATAGGAAGGATTCCTCTATAGGAACAGGATTCCATTCCTATAAACCAAAGGGCTCTAAAGAAATTTTTTCTATAGAAATCATATCCTATGAAATTCCTACAAGATTCCTCTGAACCAAAGGAGGCAAGGCGTTCTTTGGTTCATCGGGTTGGAATAGAAAAATCATAGGTAGTAAGATGACATGCATCTCAATTCCTATAAGGAGAGACATGCCATTTGATGCATCGGACAGGAATTTTTCCGTTCAGTCTAGGCTAATTTTTTCTTTCTTTGAAATGCGAAGAATTCATTCCTATCCTACATAGGAATAGGAATCTGTTTCTACAAACCAAATTTTGTTTCCTACCTTTCTATGAACCGAAGGAGGCCTTAGACTAATTTTTCTTTCTATCCTATGCTTTCCATAGCATCTCTTTTTCTATAGAAATTAAGTTGCATGTCATCTCTTTTGCTATGATTTTTCTATTCCTACATTATTCCTATTCTATAAAGGAAAAGAGGCCTCAAGAGAATATTCACATGCATCTGGCTAGCTAACTACTACTTCTACCTCCAACCGGAGTCCGGGTTTACACGGCCAGTCAACCTGGTCTGCATTACCAACCAAGGTAGTTGTCGATTTAATTAAGCAACGCTTTGATCTCCTCCCAAAGCCTGCATCTGCGTGCATTCTCTGACCTCGGAGCATTGCGTCAATGAAAAAACATGCATGCAGTGGCTTTTTTCTCTCTCTTGCTTGCATGCTGATCACGTGCAATTAAGCAGCCCACCTAGAAAATTTGGACGGAGCTCGTTGGCCAACCGGCCCTTTAAAGCTGAACGGACGTAGGAGTAAGTTACTTATCCTACTACAGCCGATTCATGCTTTCTTTATCAACCCAGCCATCACAGCGATAAAGTGAGAGCGGTTCACAACCAGATCGAGTTGTTGACGCGGAGTTTACGATGTGGCTTAGCTAGCCTGTCTCCATGCCCGCATGTGCACACTAGACATCGTGATCGCACCAAGGCTGACTAGCCAGTCATCATGGCCAGGTGCACGCGTCTACAGTGGTGAGCCCAGAACAAAAATATAAAGCATATGCTAAAAACCTAAGAGCATCTACAGCCGGACTTAGCAAATCTGGTCCTTCAAACACACGCGAACGCACTGCATCCGCAGACATGGACCTGTTATGCTTCAAATTCCCCTTCGCATAACTGGACACCTTAAATTCATACAAACTCATGAAACTACGTGAAGGACGCATTACACATATCGTCCGGGTACTACATCAGGACATTGCCATCAGACTATCAAATATTGGCATGCTTAACCTACATGCTATCTATGTATAAGATTATCCACGACTGCCCTTACCCTTCCGAGCGCCCTTGCCATCCTTCTCGTGGAAGTAGCGGTCGAAGATGTGACGTCCCCGTTTAAAATTGTGCACTATAATCATACATGTATCATTTACGATCATGAACGATGACTCACGTCAATATCACAACACAACTCTACAACACAAAGATAAACATAAATCTCATACATTACTAGCCAGGGCCACGAGGACCCAAAATACATCAGCCATCAAAGCAAATAATATCTGAGTACAAAGATAGTTGGACAAGTTTTGCCCTAAGAATGCTGAGCAAAGTGATATGTCTCCAACGTATCTATAATTTATGAAGTATTCATGCCATTATATTATCATTCTTGGATGTTTTACAATTATTTTATAGCAACTTTATATCATTTTTTGGGACTAACCTATTGACCCAGAGCCCAGTGCCAGTTGCTGGTTTTTGCTTGTTTTTTACATGGCAGGAAATCAATATCAAACGGAGTCCAAACACCGCGTAACTTTTTGGAGATTTCTTATGGACCAGAAGGAACCCAATGGGCCTGAGCTACACTTGGGGGGTGCCCCGAGGGGGGCACAACACACCAGGGCGCGCCAGGGCCTCCTGGCGTGCCCAAGTGGGTTGTGCCCACCTCGGTGGCCTCTCGCACCCCCTCTTTGCACTATAAATTTCCAAATATTCCGAAACCCTTGAGGGTAACCCTAGATCAGAAGTTCCGCCGCCGCAAGGTCGCTGTATCCACGAAAACCAATCTAGACGTCGTTCCGGCACCCTGCCGGAGGGGGAATCATCTCCGGTGGCCATCTTCATCATCCCGGCGGCCACCACGATAAGGAGGGAGTAGTCCACCCTCGGGGCGGAGGGTTTGTACCAGTAGCTATGTGTTTGATCTCTCTCTCGTCATCTATATCATGGGCTTTATTAATATAGTCGGATCATATGATGTTTCTCCCCTCTATACTCTTGTTATGATAAATTAAATCTTTACCCTTCAAAGTTTTGTCTTGTCAGATTGAATATTCAGATATGAGAACACATGATATATGTCTTGCAATATGAATACTTGAGGTGACAATGAGGTATCTTATTGATTCACTTGATATGTGTTATGGCATTCAACTCGTGGATTCCCGCGGTGATATTGGGGTAATCTATGCATAGGGGTTGATGCACGTTTTTCTCCGACAAAAACTTTGGGGTCTCTTTATAGTTTTTTGTGTGGATTGAGTATTATGAATATGAATTTGCTTTGGTGTTATTCTAGTACGAACTTTAGGATAGATCGAATGGAAAAAATAGCTTGGTGTTATTTTAGTACGAACTCTTGAATAGATTGAACGGAAAGAATAGCTTTGAGATGGTTTCGTGACCTATAGACAATTCCTATCTTTTGTTCTCCGCTAATAGGAACTATGGCACTTTGAGGGATAATCATATGATCCAACTATGTTAGCATTGTTGAGAGGTTGCACTAGCGAAAGTACAGACCCTAGGCCTCATTTTTAAGCATTGCAACACCGTTTTTGTGCCTGTTTACTATTTGCTACCTTGATGTTTTTATTTATTTAGATTATAAAAATATATTTCTACCACCCATATTACACTTTTATCACCATCTCTTTGCCGAACTAGTGCACCTATACAATTTACCATTGTATTGGGTGTGTTGGGGACACAAGAGATTTCTTGTATTTGGTTGCAGGGTCGTTTGAGAGAGACCATCTTCATCCTACACCTGTCACGGATTGATAAACCTTAGGTCATCCACTTGAGAGAAAATTGCTACTGTCCTACAAAACTCTGCGCTTGGAGGCCCAACACGTGTCTACAAGAATAAAGTTGTGTAGTAGACATCAAGCTCTTTTCTGGCGCCGTTTCCGGGGAGGTTAGGTAAGCGGCACTCACATCCCGTCAACGAAGCCCTTTTCTAGCGCTGTTGTTGGTGAGGTGAGTGCTTGAAGGTATATCTTTAGATCTTGCAACTGAATCTTTTAGTTTCTTGTTTTATCACTAGTTTGGTTTATAAAATAAAACTACGAAAAATGGAATTAAGGTTGCATCATATTATTGATCATCTTTATGATATCTTTCTTGAAAATGATGGTTCGGAAAATTATGCTCAATTGATAGAAGAAGAATTTAGTTAAATCATTGGCGTGAATGATGAGCATGATTGCAATGTTGTTGGCATGAATTCTTTGAATATCCATGATGTTAATGATATGCAAAGCTACAAGCTTGGGGATGCTATGTTTGATGAAGATGATATTTTTACACCCCCCAAGTTTTGATGAGATAAATTATTATGATGATAGCATGTCTCCTATTTATGATGATTATGGTGATGACATGTATGCTATAAAGAATAATGATAACCATGAAACTTATCATTATGATTTTAATTTTCAATCTCATGATAGTTATTTTGTTGAGTTTGCTCCCACTACTATTGATGAGAAGAAATTTGCTTATGTGGAGAGTAATAAGTTTTCTATGCTTTTGCGTCATGAAAGGAATGCTTTATGTGATGGTTATATTGTTGAATTTCTTCATGATGCTACTAAAAATTATTATGAGAGTGGAACATATGCATCTACATATCTCAATAATATCAAGTTTCTTCTATATGTGTTGAAGTTTTCGAAGTTATGCATGTTTTGCCACCCTATGCTAGATGATTCTTTCTCACATAACTTGTTTGCTCACAAAATACCTATGCATAGGAAGTGGGTTAGACTTAAATGTTCTTGTCATGTGATTCATGATGCTCCTTTTATGTTTCAACTTTTATCTTTTATGCGAGCATCATTGAAATCATCATGCCTAGCTCAAAGGCATTAAATAAAAAGCGCTTGTTGGGAGACAACCCAACACTTTTACCTACTGTTTTTGTATCATGATTAGGATACTGTAGTAATCATGTTTTATTGTTTTTGTTTCAATAAAGTGCCAAGTAAAGCCTTTGGAATCGTGTTGGGTGATAGTTGATTTGATCTTGCTGAAAAACAGAAACTCTAGTGCTCACGAAAATAGCTCTCATTTTTAACAGAAGGGTGCTTTTGAGTTGATTATTTTTTCAGAAGATTAATATACAAATTTCTCACGTGGTCCAATTTTTTCATAATTTTTGGAGTAGCAGAAGTATGGTTTGAGTACAGATTACTACAGACTGTTCTGTTTTTGACAGGTTCTGTTTTCAATGCATAGTTTGCTTGTTTCCTTGTTTCTGTGGCTTATATTGCTCAATATAAATTATGGAAATGATATGTTACAGTAGGTATTTTGTGAAAACAATTATTAATCTTGTATTTTACAGTACCAAGGTGAAATGGTTTGCTCTTTATCATACTAACCTATCTCACGAAGTTCCATTAAGTTTTGTGTGATTGAAGTTTTTCAAGTTTTGGTGAGATGTCGATATGAGGAGAATAAGGAGTGACAAGACCCTACGATTGGAGATGCCCAAGGCACCCCCAAGGTAATATTCTAGGAAGATCCAAGAAACTAAGCTTGGGGATGCCCCGGATGGCAACCCCTCTTTCGTCTCCAACATTATCGGTAACCTCACTTGGAGCTATGTTTTCATTCGTCACATGATATGTGTTTTGCTTGGAGCGTCAATTTATTTTGCTAGAATTTTCTTTCTGTTATTTAGAATAATGTTGTTCAACTTTTATTTCAGTAAAAGTGGCAATGATAGCCTTTGCCATGCTTATTTTGCAAATATACTTGTTGCTGTTTGACAACAGAAAGTTTATCGATGTTGCAAAAATTCCCTAGAAAATTCAGAATATGATAAATTGTTGAAACTTTTTGCAAAATAAGGTCTGATAAATCTTATACAGTGTAGTATTTTTCTCATAATTTTTGCAGTTAGGGAAGTATGATGAATCTTGCAGTCTTTACAGACTGTACTGTTTTGGCAGATTGCTGTTATGTTTGCATTGTTTGCATATGTTTGCTTGTTTAATGATTCTATTTGAGGATAGGAGTATTAAATATGCAGAGGCATTTAGTACGCAATGTTGAATAATAATTTTAGCGATTTGCTATAGTAGAGAATTATAAGGTTTTGCACTGATATATACTAACTTATCTCATGAGTTCTTGTTGAGTTTTGGGTGGATGAAGTTTTTGAGATTTAGGGAACCCGTGATATAAGAGGAATTAAGGAGACGCAAAAGCTCAAGCTTGAGGATGCTCAAGGCATCCCAAGCTAATATTTCAATAAGTCACAAACATCTAAGCTTGGGGATGCCCCGGTAGGCATCCCACCTTTCTTCTTCAACAATTATCGATAAGTATCGGTTGAGCCTAAGTTTTTGCTTCTTCACATGAGTTATGCTACTCTTGAAATGTCATTTTATTTTCATTTTGCTTGCTGTTTCAATAAAATACTTAGACCTGAAAGTTTTTAAATAAGAGAGAGTCCCCAAATAGCTGCCTATTTACTTAACTACTCGCATAATATTCACTTAAATCTTTTTGGAGTAGCTTGTCACTACTAGGGAAAACCCTAGTAGTAGCGCGTGTTTTGAGGCTAGCAGCAGCGCGGGCAGATGCGCTACTAATAAGGCGCTACAGCTAACTTATAGTAGTAGCGCGGTCTGTACCCGCGCTACTCTTGTTGACGATATCAGCAGCGGTTTTGCTGAACGCGCTGCTATTAGTCAGCTGTAGCGATTTCGTTGTCCCTCGCTACTGCTATATCTTTCATCATTTTCCTCCGTACCCCTTTCCCTCTTTCCCTTTTCAGATACTAGGTACTACTACTAGATATCAAATTCATAAACCATTATAAATACTAGGTAGTACTCCCTTCGTTCCAAATTACTCATCGTGGTTTTAGTTCAAACCACGACGAGTAATTTGGAACGAAGGGAGTACTAGATAACAATTTCATGCATAGTCAACATGCATCCTCAAGCAGTACAAGGTCATATCGACGGCGATCATCAGATGTAGTTCTAGATGATATCGACGATGATCATCATATGTAGTTCTAGATGATATCGACGACGATCATCATATGTAGTTCTAGATGATATAGCCACACACACATATGTAGTTCTAGATGATATCGAAGACAATCATCATCCTCAAGCCTGGGCGGTTGGTGTTCCTGATAGTAATTAGGATGGCCTGTCCAACACGAAGATTCTTGCCATCGAGGAATTTCTTCCACCCAACCGAGTTTAAGTGTGTGCGACCATCCGTGCCCACGTGGTAAGTACAGGTTGTGACGGAGCCCCTTGCAGTAAGGCGTAGTCTAGCTGAGCCTTCTTCATCAGGCTCGATACCATAACTCATAGGTTGGCTCTTTGCCAATTTCTGAATAAGAAAAACATATCAATTAATAAATAGCCTCACAAATAAGTACATATGGATTATCTACACTATTAATAGTTCCTTAGATTCTACACTAATAAGCATGTGATCGAACTCTACACTAAAACATATCATCGACTAGATTCCACACAACATACAATATCATTGGACTGTACACTAAGTATTTCATCAGATAATTTGCATTTGTAAGTATAACATACCATATCATGTCGATCAACCATGGTACTTGTCAGGCGGGTCACGAATGGCACCCCGACAAAGTCAGCACGTGGCGGAATTATGTCCCACAGGTTGGACACCTCCTCCTCGCTCAGCCTCGTTCTTTGAGCTACGATGGCTTCATGAAGTGGGTCCTCATCATCTTCATCGAGTGGGTCCTCATTATCTTCATCATCTTTGTCATCTTCATCATCTTCCACCAGGTTGAGATAAATGACAGCCAGCTTCGGTCTTTCTGCTCTGAAGGAGAAGCTGAGCAACTCAACACTAGTAAGACGCATGCGGGCAACGAAACGGGCCCATCCATCTCCTTCAATCTGCGACATATTGCGTCCTTTCTCAACCTTCATAGTGTATGCCCCCCTGGAGCCTCAAATGTCACAGTGTCTCCTGTCAGCTTGTTGATTATTAACCTCACATTGCATGGGACGATCTGTGTAAAATAAGAAAAACGACACAATGCAGTAATGCCAACACTAAAAATAAAATAGTTATTACATTTCATCTAATTTCTTACCGTCGCATGACGAAAACTCGGCTGGAAGTAGATGCCGAACAGCTTGCCAGTTGCAAGGCTGCTGGCGCACCTTGACTTGCACAGTCGACATAGTGGTGGTGGTGGTGGCGCCATTTTTCCTAAATCAATATGAGCATAGGATTAACGATTCACTTCACAGGAAAGAAAAATAGTAGCATGTGATATTTTTGGTTCCTCCGCGAGAAGCAATTTGATGGACAATTATAATCCTAAGATCTAGTAACATATTAGATGACAAGGTACCACCTACATTTTGACAAAAAATAACTTATTACAAAAAACAAAAGCATCTACCTATCCATGTAAAGAAAAAATAACAATAAAATGGTGCATACTAAATCAACTAAATCAACTAGCCTACTAAATCAACTAAATCAAAATGTTCTAAATCAACTAAATCAACTAGCCTACTAAATCAACTAAATCAACTAGCCTACTAAATCAACTAAATCATATCAACTAAATCAAAATGTTGCATATGAACTAGCCTACTAAATCAAAATATAGCAGGAAGGAGGGAGAAGGAGGGGCGACTCGAGGAGGGAGAAGAGAGTAGGACGGAGGAGGAAGGTGGAGCAAGGAGGGGCCGGCCGGCGGCCAGTGGAGGGAGGACGGAGGAGGAAGGCGGAGCGAGGAGGGGCTGGCCAGCGATGAGTGGAGGGAGGACGGAGGAGGCCGGTATCGAGTCCAGCAAGGAGGAGGAGGTGACGACGGCACGGAGGGAGGAGGGGCGATGGGGGAGGACCGGCGCAGGGAGGGGTGAGGGGAGATCCAGTGAGTGTGTGAGTGTGAGTGGATCGGATCGAGGAGAGGGGGGTGGGAGATGGAATGGCTTAGCAGTAGCACGCTATAGATAAAGGCGCTACTGCTAAACTACCTAGCAGTAGCGCCTTTCACAAAGAAAGCGATACTGCTATGTGTCACCATGTAAAAAGTAGCCTTCAAAAATACATTGATCATCAACGATCTTTTTGTGTACAATCTGATTTGTCAATATGAGTCCTCACCGGTTTAGGAAGCGGTGAAGACTCATATTGCGGCCACAAATTCTACACATAGAGTTCAATGAAGACCAAGTGCTTGTCAAAGTATGAGAAGTAACATAGTTAAGCTGGTAGAAACTCTCTTCACGGAGCGAGGTGGGACTAAATTTTTGTAGTAAACTTAGCAGTAGCGCTTATTGGCGAAATGCGCTGCTACCATGCTACATAGCAGTAGCGCTCTTCGTGATAACGCGCTGCTGCTAGAACTAGCCTCGCGGCGGCCTTGTGGGAATTATATCAGTAGCGCGTCTTAGAGCGGGCGCGCTATTGCTATATCTATTTTAGCAGCGAGTTAGTCTTGCGCGCGCTACTGCTACGTAGCAGCAACACCGTATTTTAGAGCGCGCTGCTGGTAAGATTCTGTGTATAGGCTTTTCCCTAGTAGTGTGTCATTTACTCTCATGCTTCACTTATATCCTATGAGTAAATTGTTGAATAAATCAAATGTCATGAAGTTGAAATCATATCATGCCTAGTGGTAGCTTCACATTGGGTTTAGAAAGTGAAATATTTTGAGGCTTGACAATCACAATATTGGCCATACAAGCAATTTACGAATAATTAGTATAAGGAAGAGATCTTTCACATGCAAATACACTATCATGGAAATCTTTTGTGATTGTGAGCCCCCATCAAAATATTATATGCCAAAATTGTTGACGTTGGACAAGGAAGACAACGCAATGATTTATGTTTGTCCATATTCACATAGAAGTTATATTGTCATAGATCCTTCAACATGTGGTGCTTGCCCCCCATCTTTGCTAGCCAAAAGTTCCGCACCAAGTAGAGATACTACTTGTGCATCCAAAACCCTTAAACCCAAATCTTGTTTTGAGAGTCCACCATACCTACCTAAGGATTGTGCAAGATCCTTCAAGTAAGTTGTCATCGGTGCAAAAAGGCAATAAAAATTGCTTCTAAAAGTGTTAGATCATTTAGTGTAAGAGAAAACTAAGCGTTGTATGTACTTGTGATGGCAAAGAATAAAAGCAACAAACTGCATAATAAAGGTTGCTATCATAAGGGGCAATATAATGTGATGTTCTTTTGCATTAAAGGGTTGAGCATACAAACAAATAAACGCATGGAAACCTCTGCTTCCCTCTGCGAAGGGCCTATCTTTTACTTTTATGTATTTACTTTTGTGCAAAGAGTCATAGTTTTTCTCTCTATTCCTTTTTATTTTTCTCCTTTGGCAAGCATCATGTGGTGAGGAAAGATCTAGGCACATATATCCAGTTGGATATGGGTAGCATGAGTTATTATTGTTGACATCACCCAAAGGTGAATACGTTGGGAGGCGAAGTTAGAAGCCCCTATCTTTCTATGTGTCCGGTTGAAACGTTTTGCTCATGTGTATGCGGTGAGTGTTAGCAATCATAGAAGACTATATGATGGTTGAGTATGTGGAGCTCTTACTTAGACTCTGTTGAATAAGTTGAATTGTAATTGCTTGGTGATTGAGAACATATGTTGTTGAGTTTCAAGAGAATTCATTGTTTGGACCTTAACATGTGAATTGGTTGCTACTATAACATGAGAAGTTTTATAAGAAAGAATTGTTGTTATGATGCTAGGAAAAGTGATTGTTGATTGATCAAACTTATGCACTTTGCTAGCATTCAGACTTCATAAATTATTTCTTTTATCATTTACCTACTCGAGGACGAGTAGGAATTAAGCTTGGGGATGCTGATACGTCTCCAACATATCTAAAATTTATGAAGTATTCATGCCATTATATTATCATTCTTGGATGTTTTAGAATCATTTTATAGCAACTTTATATCATTTTTTGGGACTAACCTATTGACCCAGTGCCAGTTGCTATTTTTTGCTTGTTTTTCACATCGTAGGAAATCAATATCAAACGGAGTCCAAACACCACGTAACTTTTTGGAGATTTTTTATGGACCAGAAGGAACCCAATGGGCCTGAGCTGCACCTTGGGGGGTGCACCGAGGGGGGCACAACCCACCACGGCGCGCCAGGGCCCCCTGGCGCGCCCAGGTGGGTTGTTCCCACCTTGGTGGCCTCCCGCACCCCATCTTTGCACTATAAATTCCCAAATATTCTGAAACCGTTGGGGGTAACCCTAGATCAGAAGTTCCGCTGTAAGGTTTCTGTATCTGCGAAAACCAATCTAGACCCCGTTCTGGTACCCTGCCGGAGGGGGGAATCATCTCCGCTAGCCATCTTCATCATCCCAGCGGCCACCACGATGAGGAGGGAGTAGTCCACCCTAGGGGCTGAGGGTTTGTACTAGTAGCTATGTGTTTGATCTCTCTCTCTCTCTCTATCTCATGATCTATATCATGGGCTTTGTTAATATAGTTGGATCATATGATGTTTCTCCCCTCTATACTCTTGTTATAATGAATTGAATCTTTACCCTTCAAAGTTTTGTCTTGTCGGATTGAATATTCAGATATGGGAACAGATGATATATGTCTTGCAATATGAATACTTGAGGTGACAATGAGGTATCTTATTGATTCACTTGATATGTGTTATGGCATTCAACTCGCGGATTCCCACGGTGATATTGGGGTAATCTATGCATAGGGGTTGATGTACGTTTTTCTCCGACGGGTATCTTTATAGTTCTTTGTGTGGATTGAGTATTATGAATATGAATCTGCCTTGGTGTTATTCTAGTATGAACTCTAGGATAGATCAAATGGAAAAATAGCTTTGTGTTATTTTAGTACGAACTCTTAAATAGATCAGACGGAAAGAATAGCTTTGAGGTGGTTTTGTGACCTACAAACAATTCCTATCTTTTGTTCTCTGCTAACAGGAACTTGGGAGTGATTCTTTATTGCAGTTTGAGGGATAGTCATATGATCCAACTATGTTAGCATTGTTGAGAGGTTGCACTAGCAAAAGTACGGACCCTAGGCCTCATTTTTAAGCATTGCAACACCGTGTGTGCCCGTTTACTATTTGCTACCTTGCTGTTTTTATTTATTCAGATTATAAAAATATATTTCTACCATCTATATTACACTTTTATCACCATCTCTTCGTCGAACTAGTGCACCTATACAATTTGCAATTGTATTGGGTGTGTTGGGGACACAAGAGATTTCTTGTATTTGGTTGCAGGGTCGTTTGAGAGAGACCATCTTCATCCTACACCTCTCATGGATTGATAAACCTTAGGTCATCCACTTGAGGGAAAATTGCTACTGTCCTACAAAACTCTGTGCTTGGAGGCCCAACACGTGTCTACAAGAATAAAGTTGCGTAGTAGTCATCACAAAGCAACGACACTAGATCGTAAGGCGAGGCCTCCTACCTGGGACCTCCCAACTACTCCTTGTCTTAGATCTCCATTGTCGGGGAAAACCGATTACGTATGGGGTCACAAGGATCCCTTCTATGTTCAACGGGAGATTAATTGCATGAAGAGCAGGTCGAGTGGTTAGCACACCGGGGTTTTTTTATCCAGGTTCGGGCCGTGAGGATGCGTAATACCCTAGTCCTGCTTTATCTGGTTTATGAGTGTTCTTGAGCTTTCGAACTAGCTACTATGCGTGCTTTGTCCAAAAGTCCGAATCCCCTCTCTGTGTGCCTTGGGCCTCCTTTTATACACAAAAGGGGTTGCCACAGTGGCACACAGGAGGTGGAAAGCTACAACGATACAAGCTTATCGCTTGATCAACGTAGGACAAGCGCATTTAATGCGATGCCTACGTGTCCTCTCGCTTTATTGGGGACGGCAACAGATGCCATGCCGTCCTTCGCCGCTCCCCCTCGTCTTGCCATGCATCTGGGCCGACAAGGCATGCAGCGCCACGCTGGCCAACCAGCTATTGTGTTGGCAAAGTGGTAAGCTTCCACGAAGATCTACATGCCGCCACGCAGGCGTCTGCTTCACTGGCATGCTTATCGTCGTGTTGGAGCGGTGGTAAGGTGGCGGAACCTGCCGAGTGCGAGCCTGGCTGCGGCCCAGGGATCGTCCCCGACAAGGCTTGCTGAGGGCCTTGGAGTCGTCCCCGGCAAGGGTCTTGCCGGGGGTCTTCACTATTTGGCCCTACGTGGACTCGTGGGTTGTCGATCTTCATGAGGAGCCGCATGCTACCAGGCATGTGCTCTCCAAGCATTGATCTTTAACATTGTCGATGGTGTCAGAGCTCTCAACCCCAAGGGTTGTGGCCTTGCTGGCCTCTTCGCAAGCTGTCCCCACAAGGGGCTTGCCAGGGGCCTCGCAGATCGCCTCGCCAAGGCTTGTTGCCGGGCGTGGCCCTGCTTGTCCCTTGCTGTTTGCTACTCCAAGTAGTTGTCTTGATGTTCTTCGTGCATGTCTTGCCTTCTGCTGTCTTCCTATGCCTCGCCGTGCCCTGCTGCAAAGGGGTGGCTGCGACCGCCCGTGCACAAGTAAGGGGTACAGAAGTACCCATACTTTTGTACACTGAGAGGAGCCCCCGGGCCTGGGCCACACATAAGCGCAAGGCATAGTTGGGCCAGGCCCAAAGCAGTGCACGGGCGGGCAGGGCAGAGGCAAACCGCCACGATCTCTCTGGCAGTTGCGCTTTCCCGCGCCCCGCGTCGAGTGCGTGACGCGGGGATCGTGCTTGGGATGGGCGTGGCATGCTTGCGTCACCCTATGGTGAATAGTAAAGAGACGGCCCGTTTCCGCCTCAAAAGGTGGGGGAAATCGTGGGTTCGCTGCTCATTTACTCTCCTTACTTTCCCCAATCTTGGAGCTGTTGTTCCACGTTCCCCCTACGCCCGCTTTTTTCTCCACGTACGCTGCATGCATGGCGCGGGGTAGGTGACGGACGCATGGGGTATGGGAAAGCGCATTGTGGCTGATACCCATCCGCCTTTGATTTGTGCGGGGAGGGCGGTCGACGGCCCTGCTCGTTATTAGTGGTTTTAACGAGTAGGATTTGAAAGGGTTTTTCAGAGGCGTAAAGCCAGCCCTCCGCCTTCTTGGTTCTTACTATAAAAAGGGGTCCAGGACGAGGAGGGGAGGCATCTTCTCGTGTCTTCTCCTTTCCTCGTCCTCCATCCATCACCATGTCGGGAGGGCGCAGCCGTGGTCGTCACTCCGTGGAGGCGACCATATCTTCGTCTCGCCAGAGAGACAAGACGGTCAAGGAAGAGCCCGATGTTCAAGGCGAAGGTGTCTGATGGGGCCGCGGTCGGTGGGGTGGTTGAGGCAGAGGTGGGCATGGAAGAGGGGCATCCGCAGCACCACCTTCCCCGCCTCCATCTCCTCCTGCCTCGTCGAGCGGTCATGTTGGGGACGCGGTGCTGGAGTTCATCCTACAGCTGCGCGATTCGCCGTGTAGCCGCCTCCGCCTCCCTGAGGCGTTCGCAAGGGTGCTGGAGATCGACCGGCCGGCGAAGCTGGGGCTCCATATGGAGGGGTGTTGCAATGGCGATATGTGAGCGAACACAAAGTTCCCCATCCCTCATGTAATGCTCCTTCGCCGGGGTTGGAAAACCTTCGCATGCGCTCACTTCTTGATGAAGGGGCACATTCTCTACTTCAAACTAGTAGAGAGTGACATCCTATCCATCAAGGTCTTTGGCCGCTCGGGACACAGGCTAGGTGCTGCGCAACGAGCTCGACTGACGACGAGAGCTCCTCCTTGGGCAGTGGTGGCGAGGATGACGGCGGCAAGGAGGACGGCGGCAGCAACGACGGGAGTAGCGGGCGGGAGGATGACGGGTCCGACTAGGCGTCGGACACACCGTCCCTGGGCGATGCCGGCAGCACCATCATCTGCACCTGGCCTCCTTCCCGACAAGGCATTTTGCCGGGGGGGTTGTTCTTGGCGGTGGCTTCCCAAGCCAGCTCCTTGAACTTCTCAGGGTGTCGCTCTGGCGGCTGGCGCTGAAGGGCCGGAGAAGACGAAGAAGGCGGGTGGCGGGCCGTCAAGTCGGAGTACGATGGCACTGACGCCTTCGTCTCGTATTGGCGAACCGCTGCCTCATCTTCCAACTTCTTCCCCAGCAACATCATCACCATCCCTCTCCTGGACGGCCACCGGGAGGCTCTCTTGGTGTCTTCTGCTACTCGTACCTCGCCTAGGCGCTTTTTTTGCCCTCCTGCTATCCTAGTCCGCTTCTTGAGGAGAGGGACAAGAAAGGGATTACGGGCATCTTATATTTTTTATCTTAAGCCTGCGGGCATTTGTTGAATTTAAGCTTTGCAGTTCCTTACTTATGCTTACATTCCGTATGAATTGTACTTGTAAACAACATATTAATGAAGAAAAGGATGCTTGCCGGGTTCTTTTGTGCGTGAGTGAGGCTCACACTAACGAATGAGTCCTTGTTATCTATGAAAGGAAATATGCCCTAGAGGCAATAATAAAGTTATTATTTATTTCCTCATATCATGATAAATGTTTATTATTCATGCTAGAATTGTATTAGCCGGAAACATGATACATGTGTGAATACATAGACAAACTGAGTGTCACTAGCATACCTCTACTTCACTAGCTCGTTTATCAAAGATGTACTAGACATGGACAAAAGAGTTGTCATTTGATTAACGGGATCGCATCATTGAGTGAATGATGTAATTGACTTGACCCATTCCGTTACCTTAGCACTTGATTGTTTAGTATGTTGCTATTGCTTTCTTCATGACTTATACATGTTCCTACAACTATGAGATTATGCAACTCCCGTTTACCGGAGGAACACTTTGTGTGCTACCAAACGTCACAACGTAACTGGGTGATTATAAAGGAGCTCTACAGGTGTCTCCGAAGGTACATGTTGGGTTGGCGTATTTAGAGATTAGGATTTGTCACTCCGATTGTCGGAGAGGTATCTCTGGGGCCCTCTCGGTAATGCACATCACTATAAGCCTTGCAAGCAATGTAGCTAATAAGTTAGTTATGGAATGATGCATTATGTAACGACTAAAGAGACTTGCCGGTAACGAGATTGAACTAGGTACTGAGATACCGACGATAAAATCTCGGGCAAGTAACATACCGATGACAAAGGGAACAACGTATGTTGTTATGCGGTTTGACCGATAAAGATCTTTGTAGAATATGTAGGAGCCAATATAAGCATCCAGGTTTCGCTATTGGTTATTGACCAGAAACAGTTCTCGGTCATGTCTACATTGTTCTCGAACCCGCAGGGTCCGCACGCTTAAGGTTTCGATGACAATTATATTATGAGTTTATGAGTTTTGATGTACCGAAGATTGTTCGGAGTTCCGGATGTGATCACGGACATGACGAGGAGTCTCGAAATGGTTGAGACATGAAGATTGGTATATTGGACGACTATATTCGGACACCGGAATGAGTTTCGGGGTTATCGGTTATATACCGGAGAACCGGGGGGTTACCGGAACCCCCCGGGGGGTTAATGGGCCACTTGGGCCCAAAGTGGAGAAGAGGAGGGGCGGCCAGGGCAGGCCGCGCGCCCCCCTCCCCTCTAGTCCGAATTGGACAAGGAGGGGGGGGCGGCGCCCCCCCTTTTCCTTCCTCCCCTCTCTCCCTTCCTTCCCCCTCTCCTACTTGGACAAGGAAAGGAGGGGTCCTACTCCCGATGGGAGTAGGACTCCCCTTGGCGCGCCCCCTCCTGGCCGGCCGCCCCCTCCCCCTTGCTCCTTTATATACGGGGGCAGGGGGCACCTATAGACACAACAATTGATCATTGATCTCTTAGCCGTGTACGGTGCCCCCCTCCATCATAGTCCTCCTCGATAAGATTGTAGCGGTGCTTAGGCGAAGCCCTCCGATGGTAGAACATCAAGATCGTCACCACGCTGTCGTGCTGACGGAACTCTCCCTCGACACTTGGCTGGATCGGAGTTTGAGGGACGTCATCGAGCTGAACGTGTGCTAGAACTCGGAGGTGTTGTAGTTTCAGTGCTTGATCGGTCGGGCCGTGAAGACGTACGACTACATCAACCGCGTTCTTCTAACGCTTCCGCTTTCGGTACAAGGGTACGTGGACACACTCTCCCCTCTCGTTGCTATGCATCACCATGATCTTGCGTGTGCATAGAATTTTTTTTGAAATTACTACGTTCCCCAATAGTGGTATCAGAGCCAGGTTTTATGCGTAGATGTTGTATGCACGAGTAGAACACAAGTGAGTTGTGGGCGATACAAGTCATACTGCTTACCAGCATGTCATACTTTGGTTCGGCGGTATTGTTGGATGAAGCGGCCCGGACCGACATTACACATACGCTTACGCGAGACTGGTTCTACCGACGTGCTTTGCACACAGGTGGCTGGCGGGTGTCAGTTTCTCCAACTTTAGTTGAACCGAGTGTGGCTACACCCGGTCCTTGCGAAGGTTAAAACAACACTAAATTGACGAACGATCGTTGTGGTTTTGATGCGTAGGTAAGAATGGTTCTTGCTCAGCCCATAGCAGCCACGTAAAATTTGCAACAACAAAGTAGAGAACCTTTAACTTGTTTTTGCAGGGCATGTTGTGATGTGATATGGTCAAGACGTGATGCTATATTTTATTGTATGAGATGATCACGTTTTGTAACCGAGTTATCGGCAACTGGCAGGAGCCATATGGTTGTCGCTTTATTGTATGAAATGCAAGCGCCCTATAATTGCTTTACTTTATCACTAAGCGGTAGCGATAGTCGTAGAAGCAATAGATGGTGAAACGACAACGATGCTACGATGGAGATCAAGGTGTCACGCCGGTGACGATGGTGATCACGACGGTGCTTTAGAGATGGAGATCACAAGCACAAGATGATGATGGCCATATCATATCACTTATATTGATTGCATGTGATGTTTATCCTTTATGCATCTTATCTTGCTTTGATTGACGGTAGCATTTTAAGATGATCTCTCACTAATTATCAAGAAGTGTTCTCCCTGAGTATGTACCGTTGCGAAAGTTCTTCGTGCTGAGACACCACGTGATGATCGGGTGTGATAGGCTCTACGTTCAAATACAACGGGTGCAAAACAGTTGCACATGCGGAATACTCAGGTTAAACTTGAAGAGCCTAGCATATACAGATATGGCCTCGGAACGCTGAGACCAAAAGGTCGAGCGTGAATCATATAGTAGATATGATCAGCATAGTGATGTTCAGCATTGAAAACTACTCCATCTCATGTGATGATCGGACATGGTTTAGTTGATTTGGATCACGTGATCACTTAGATGATTAGAGGGATGTCTATCTAAGTGGGAGTTCTTAAGTAATATGATTAATTGAACTTTAATTTATCATGAACTTAGTCCTGGTAGTATTTTGCATATTATGTTGTAGATCAATAGCTCACGTTGTTGCTTCCCTATGTTTTTATATGTGTTCCTAGAGAAAACTAAGTTGAAAGATGTTAGTAGCAATCATACGGACTTGGGCCATGATCTGAGGTTTATCCTCATTGCTGCACAGAGGAATTATGTCCTTGATTCACCGCTAGGTGACAGACCTATTGCAGGAGCAGATGCAGACGTTATGAACGTTTGGCTAGCTCAATATGATGACTACTTGATAGTTTTGTGCACCATGCTTTATGGCTTAGAACCGGGACTACAAAAATGTTTTTTGAAACATCATGGAACATATAAGATGTTTCAAGAGATGAAATTGGTATTTCAGACTCATGCCCGTGTCAAGAGGTATGAGACCTTTGACAAATACTTCGCCTAAAAGATGGAGGAGAATTGCTCAACTAGTGAGCAAGTACTTAGATTGTCTGAGTACTACAATCGCTTGAATCAAGTGGGAGTTAATCTTCCAGATAAGATAGTGATTGGCAGAGTTCTCTAGTCACCATCACCAAGTTACTGGAACGTTGTGATGAACTATAATGCAAGGGATGACAAAAACGATTCCTGAGCTCTTCGTGATGCTGAAATCGACGAAGGTAGAAATCAAGAAAGAGCATCAAGTGTTGATGATTGACAAGACCACTAGTTTCAAGAAAAGGGCAAAGGAAAAGAAAGGGAACTTCAAGCAGAATGGCAAGCAAGTTGTCACTCCCGTGAATGAGCCCAAAGCTGGACCAAAGCCTAAAACTGAGTGCTTCTACTGCAAAAGAAATGGTCACTAGAAGTGGAGATACCCTGAATATTTGGTGGATAAGAAGGATGGAAATGTGAACAAGGGTATATTTGATATACATGTTATTGATGTGTACTTTACTAGTGTTTATAGTAGCTCCTGAGTATTTGATACTTGTTCGGTTGCTAATATTAGTAACTCGAAACAGGAGTTACATAATAAATAGAGACTAGTTGAGGGTGTAGTGATGATGTGTGTTGGAAGTGGTTCCAAGATTGATATGATCATCATCGCACACTCCCTATACTTTTGGGATTAGTGTTGAAACCTAAATAAATGTTATTTGGCATTTGCGTTGAGCATGAATATGATTTGATCATGTTTATTGCAATATGGTTATTCATTTAAAGTCAGAGAATAATTGTTGTTCTGTTTATATGAATAAAACCTTCAATGGTCATACACCCAATGAAAATAGTTTGTTGGATCTCAATCGTAGTGATACACATCTTCATAATATTGATGCCAAAAGATGCAAAGTTGATAATGATAGTGCAACTTATTTGTGGCGCTGCCGTTTGGGTCATATCGGTGTAAAGCACATGAAGAAACTCCATGCTGATGGGTTTTTGGAATCACTTGATTATGAATCATTTGATGCTTGCGAACCGTGCCTTTTGGGTAAGATGACTAAAACTCCGTTCTTCGGAACAATGGAATGAGCTACTGATTTATTGGAAATAATACATACCGATGTATGTGATCCAATAAATGTTGATGCTCGTGGCGAGTATCGTTATTTTTCTAACCTTCACAGATGATTTGGGCAGATATGGGTATATCTACTTAATGAAACACAAGTCTGAAACATTTGAAATGTTCAAAGAAATTCAGAGTGACGTGAAGAATCATTGTAACAAGAAAATAAAGTTTCTATGATCTGATCATGGAGAAGAATATTTGAGTTACGACTTTGGCCTTCATATAAAACAACGTGGAATAGTTTCACAGCTCACGCCACATGGAACACCACAGCGTTATGGTGTGTCCGAACATCGTAACCGCACTTTATTGGATATGGTGCGATCTATGATGTCTCTTATCGATTTACCACTATCGTTATGGGGTTATGCATTAGAGACAGCCGCATTCACTTTAAATAGGGCACCATCAAAATCTGTTGAGACGACACCTTATGAACTGTGGTTTGGCAAGAAACCAAAGTTGTCGTTTCTTAAAGTTTGGGGCTGCGATGCTTATGTGAAGAAACTTCAACCAGATAAGCTCGAACCAAAATCGGAGAAATGTGTCTTCATAGGATACCCAAAAGAAACTATTGGGTACACCTATCACAGATCTGAGGGCAAGATTTTTGTTGCTAAATTCGGATCCTTCCTAGAGAAGGAGTTTCTCTCGAAAGAAGTGAGTGGGAGGAAAGTAGAACTTGATGAGGTAACTGTACCTACTCCCTTGTTGGAAAGTAGTTCATCACAAGAAACCATTCCTGTGACAACTACAACAATCAGTGAGGAAGCTAATGATATTGATCATGAAACTTCAGATCAAGTTACTATCGAACCTCGTAGGTTAACCAGAGTAAGATCCGCACCAGAGTGGTACGGTAATCCTATTCTGGAAGCCATGTTACTTGACCATGACGAACCTAGGAACTTTTAGGAAGCGATGATGAGCCCAGATTCCACAAAATGTCTTGAGGCCATGAAATCTGAGATGGGATCAATGTATGAGAACAAAGTATGGACTTTGGTTGACTTGCCCGATGATCGGCAAGCCATCGAGAATAAATGGATTTTCAAAAATAAGACTGACGCTGATTGTAATGTAACTGTCTACAAAGCTCGACTTGTTGCAAAAGGTTTTCGACAAGTTCAAGGGGTTGACTATGATGAGACCTTCTCACCCGTAGTGATGCTTAAGTCTGTACGAATCATGTTAGCGATTGCCGCATTTTATGATTATGAAATATGGCAAATGGATGTCAAAACTGCATTCCTGAATGGATTTCTGGAAGAAGAGTTGTATATGATGCAACCAGAAGGTTTTGTCAATCCAAAAGATGCTAACAAAGTGTGCAAGCTCCAGCGATCCATTTATGGACTAGTGCAAGCCTCTTGGAGTTGGAATAAGTGCTTTGATAGTGTAATCAAAGCATATGGTTTTATACAGAATTTTGGAGAAGCCTGTATTTACAAGAAAGTGAGTGGGAGCTCTGTAGCATTTCTGATATTATATGTAGATGACATATTGTTAATTGGAAATGATATAGAATTTCTGGATAGCATAAAGGGATACTCGAATAAAAGTTTTTCAATGAAAGACCTCGGTGAAGCTGCTTACATATTAGGCATCAAGATCTATAGAGATAGATCAAGACGCTTAATAGGACTTTCACAAAGCACATACCTTGATAAAGTTTTGAAAAAGTTCAAAATGGATCAGGCAAAGAAAGGATTCTTGCCTGTATTACAAGGTGTGAAGTTGAGTCAAACTCAATGCCTGACCACAGCAGAAGATAGAGAGAAAATGAAAGATGTTCCCTATGCTTCAGCCATAGGCTCTATCATGTATGCAATGTTGTGTACTAGACCTGACGTATGCTTAGCAATAAGTTTGGCAGAGAGGTACCAAAGTAATCCAGGAGTGGATCACTGGACAACGGTCAAGAACATCCTGAAATACCTGAAAAGGACTAAGGATATGTTTCTCATTTATGGAGGTGACAAAGAGCTAGTCGTAAATGGTTACGTCGATGCAAGCTTTGACACTGATCCGGATGATTCTAAATCGCAAACCAGATACGTGTTTATATTGAACGGTGGAGCTGTAAGTTGGTGCAGTTTTAAACAAAGAGTCGTAGCAGGATCTACATGTGAAGCGGAGTTCATAGCTGCTTCGGGAGCAGCAAATGAAGGAGTCTGGATGAAGGAGTTCATTTCTGATCTAGGTGTCATACCTAGTGCATCAGGACCAATGAAGATCTTCTGTGACAATACTGGTGCAATTGCCTTGGCAAAGGAATCAGATTTCACAAGAGGGCCAAGCACATCAAGAGACGCTTCAATTCCATCCGGGACCAAGTCCAGGTGGGATACATAGAAATTTGCAAGATACATACGGATCTGAATGTTGCAGACTCGTTGACTAAGCCTCTTCCACGAGCAAAACATGATCAGCACCAAGACTCCATGGGTATTAGAATCATTACTGTGTAATCTAGATTATTGACTCTAGTGCAAGTGGGAGACTGAAGGAAATATGCCCTAGAGGCAATAATAAAGTTATTATTTATTTCCTCATATCATGATAAATGTTTATTATTCATGCTAGAATTGTATTAGCCGGAAACATGATGCATGTGTGAATACATAGACAAACTGAGTGTCACTAGTATGCCTCTACTTGACTAGCTCATTTATCAAAGATGGTTATGTTTCCTAGCCATGGACAAAAGAGTTGTCATTTGATTAACAGGATCACATCATTGAGTGAATGATGTGATTGACTTGACCCATTCCGTTAGCTTAGCACTTGATCGTTCAGTATGTTTCTATTGCTTTCTTCATGACTTATACATGTTCCTACAACTATGAGATTATGCAACTCCCGTTTACCGGAGGAACACTTTGTGTGCTACCAAACGTCACAACGTAACTGGGTGATTATAAAGGAGCTCTACAGGTGTCTCCGAAGGTACATGTTGTTGGAAATATGCCCTAGAGGCAATAATAAAAGTATTATTATATTTCTATGTTCATGATAATTGTCTTTTATTCATGCTATAACTGTATTATCCGGAAATCGTAATACACGTGTGAATACAAAGACCACAATATGTCCCTAGTGAGCCTCTAGTTGACTAGCTCGTTGTGATCAACAGATAGTCATGGTTTCCTGGCTATGGACATTGGATGTCGTTGATGACGGGATCACATCATTAGGAGAATGATGTGATGGACAAGACCCAATCCTAAGCATAGCACAAAGATCGTGTAGTTCGTTTGCTAGAGCTTTGCCAATGTCAAGTATCTCTTCCTTTGACCATGAGAGCGTGTAACTCCTGGATACCGTAGGAGTGCTTTGGGTGTATCAAACGTCACAACGTAACTGGGTGACTATAAAGATGCACTACAGGTATCTCCGAAAGTATCTATTGTTTTATGCGGATCGAGACTGGGATTTGTCACTCCGTATGACGGAGAGGTATCTCTGGGCCCACTCGGTAATGCATCATCATAATGAGCTCAAGGTGACCAAGGTGTTGGCCGCGGGATCATGCATTACGGTACGAGTAAAGTGACTTGCCGGTAACGAGACTGAACAAGGTATTGGGATACCGACGATCGAGTCTCGGGCAAGTAACGTACCGATTGACAAAGGGAATTGTATACAGGGTTTGATCGAATCCTCGACATCGTGGTTCAACCGATGAAATCATCGAGGAGCATGTGGGAGCCAACATGGGTATCCAGACCCCGCTGTTGGCTATTGCCCGAGAGTGGTCTCGGTCATGTCTGCATGTCTCCCGAGCCCGTAGGGTCTACACACTTAAGGTTCGGTGACGCTAGGGTTATTAGGAAGACTAGTATGTGACTACCGAATGTTGTTAGGAGTCCCGGATGAGATCCCGGACGTCACGAGGAGTTCCGGAATGGTCCGGAGGTAAAGTTTTATATATGGGAAGTTGTTAAACGGGCACCGGAAAGTTTCGGGGTCATACCGGTATTGTACCGGGACCACTGGAAGGATTCCGGGGGTCCACCGGGAGGGGCCACCCCTCCCGGGGGGCCACTTGGGCCTCGTGGGGATAGCAGCCAGCCCCTAGTGGGCTTGGCGCGCCCCCCTCCTTGGGCCCATGCGCCTAGGGGTGGGGGGAAACCCTAAAGGGGGCGCACCCCCCTTGCTTGGGGGGCAAGCCCCCCACCCCTTGGCCGCCGCCCCCCCCTAGGGTTTTCCCTAGAGGGACGGCCCCCCTTGCCCTTTCCCCTATATATAGAGGGGTGAGGGGAGGGCTGCAATACACCATAACTCAAGGCGCAGCCCCTCCCCTCCCCAACACATCTCCTCCTCCGTACGTGCTTGGCGAAGCCTTGTCGGAATACTGCCGCGTCAACTGCACCACGCCGTCGTGCTGCCGTTGGAGCTGCCTTCCTCAACCTCTCCTTCCTCCTTGCTGGATCAAGACGGAGGAGACGTCTCCCGTCCCGTACGTGTGTTGAACGCGGAGGTGCTGTCCATTCAGCACTAGGACATCGGTGATCCGAATCACGTTCGAGTACGACTCCATCATCACCATCTCCTTGGCAAGCTTCCGCTCGTGATCTACAAGTGGTATGTAGATGCAAACTCTCTCCCTTGACTTGTTGCTTAGATGAACTCATAGATGGATCTTGGTGAAACCGTAGGAAAAATTTGAATTTTCTGCAACGTTCCCCAACAGTGGCATCATGAGCTAGGTCTATGCGTAGTTCTCTTTGCACGAGTAGAACACAATTTTGTTGTGGGCGTGGATCTTGTCATCTTACTTGCCTCTACTAGTCTTTTCTTGCTTCAGAGGTATTGTGGGATGAAGCGGCCCGGACCAACCTTACACGTACGCTTACGTGAGACCGGTTCCACCGACTAACATGCACTAGTTGCATAAGGTGGCTGGCGGGTGTCTGTCTCTCCCACTTTAGTTGGAGCGGATTCGATGAAAAGGGCCCTTATGAAGGGTAAATAGAAGTTGACAAAATCACGTTGTGGTTATTCGTAGGTAAGAAAACGTTCTTGCTAGAGCCCAATTGCAGCCACGTAAAAGATGCAACAACAATTAGAGGACGTCTAACTTGTTTTTGCAGCGATTGATCAAGTGATGTGATATGGCCAGAATTTGAGATGAATGATGAATTGTGATGTATGAGATCATGTTCTTTGTAATAGGATTCACGACTTGCATGTCGATGAGTATGACAACCGGCAGGAGCCATAGGAGTTGTCTTTATTTTTGTATGACCTGCGTGTCATTGAAGAACGCCATGTAACTTACTTTACTTCATTGCTAAACGCGTTAGTCATAGAAGTAGAAGTAGTCGTTGGCGTGACGACTTCATGAAGACACGATGATGGAGATCATGATGATGGAGATCATGGTGTCAAGCCGGTGATAAGATGATCATGGAGCCTCGAAGATGGAGATCAATGGAGCTATATGATATTGGCCATATCATGTCACAACTATATAATTGCATGTGATGTTTATTATGTTTTATGCATCTTGTTTACTTAGGACGACGGTAGTAAATAAGGTGATCCCTTACAAAATTTCAAGAAGTGTTCTCCCCTAACTGTGCACCGTTGCTACAGTTCGTCGCTTCTAAGCACCACGTGATGATCGGGTGTGATGGATTCTTACGTTCACATACAACGGGTGTAAGACAGTTTTACACAGCGAAAACACTTAGGGTTAACTTGACGAGCCTAGCATGTGCAGACATGGCCTCGGAACACGGAGACCGAAAGGTCGAACATGAGTCGTATGAAAGATACGATCAACATGAGAATGTTCACCAATGATGACTAGTCCGTCTCACGTGATGATCGGACACGGGCTAGTCGACTCGGATCGTGTAACACTTAGATGACTAGAGGGATGTCTAATCTAAGTGGGAGTTCATAATTTGATTAGAACTTAATTATCATGAACTTAGTCTAAAACCTTTGCAAATATGTCTTGTAGATCAAATGGCCAACGCTCATGTCAACATGAACTTCAACGCGTTCCTAGAGAAAACCAAGCTGAAAGATGATGGCAGCAACTATACGGACTGGGTCCGGAATCTGAGGATCATCCTCATAGCTGCCAGGAAACAATATGTCCTAGAAGGACCGCTAGGTGACGCTCCCGTCCCAGAGAACCAAGACATTATGAATGCTTGGCAGTCTCGTGCTGATGATTACTCCCTCGTTCAGTGCGGCATGCTTTACAGCTTAGAACCGGGGCTCCAAAAGCGTTTTGAGCATCACAGAGCATATGAGATGTTCGAAGAGCTGAAACTAGTTTTCCAAGCTCATGCCCGGGTCGAGAGATATGATGTCTCCGACAAGTTCTACAGTTGTAAGATGGAGGAAAATAGTTCTGTCAGTGAACACATCCTGAAGATGTCTGGGTTGCACAACTGTATGACCCAGCTGAATATTAACCTCCCAGATGAGGCGGTCATTGACAGAATCCTCCAGTCGCTCCCACCAAGCTACAAGAGCTTTGTGATGAACTACAATATACAGGGGATGGTAAAGACCATTCCTGAAGTATTTTCTATGCTGAAGTCAGCAGAGGTTGAAATCAAGAAAGAACATCAAGTGTTGATGGTCAATAAGACCACTAAGTTCAAGAAGGGCAAGGGTAAGAAGAACTTCAAGAAGGACGGCAAGGAGGTTGCCGCGCCCGGTAAGCCAGTCGCCGGGAAGAAGTCAAAGAATGGACCCAAGCCTGAGACTGAGTGCTTTTATTGCAAGGGGAAGGGTCACTGGAAGCGGAACTGCCCCAAATACTTAGCGGATAAGAAGGCCGGCAACACCAAAGGTATATTTGATATACATGTAATTGATGTGTACCTTACCAGTACTCGTAGTAACTCCTGGGTATTTGATACCGGTGCCGTTGCTCATATTTGTAACTCATAACAGGAGCTGCGGAATAAACGGAGACTGGCGAAGGATGAGGTGACGATGCGCGTCAGGAATGGTTGCAGAGTCGATGTGATCGCCGTCGGCACGCTGCCTCTACATTTACCTACGGGATTAGTTTTGAACCTTAATAATTGTTATTTAGTGCCAAGTTTGAGCATGAACATTGTATCTGGATCTCGGTTAATACGAGATGGCTACTCATTTAAGTCTGAGAATAATGGTTGTTCGATTTATATGAGAGATATGTTTTATGGTCATGCTCCGATGGTCAATGGTTTATCTTAATGAATCTCGAGCGTAATATTACACATGTTCATAGTGTAGATGCCAAAAGATGTAAAGTTGATAACGATAGTCCCACATACTTGTGGCACTGCCGCCTTGGTCACATTGGTGTCAAGCGCATGAAAAAGCTCCATGCTGATGGACTTTTGGAGTCTCTTGATTATGAATCATTTGACACATGCGAACCATGCCTCATGGGCAAAATGACCAAGACTCCGTTCTCCGGAACAATGGAGCGAGCAACCAACTTGTTGGAAATCATACATACCGATATGTGCGGTCCAATGAGCGTTGAGGCTCGCGGAGGAAATCGTTATGTTCTCACTCTCACTGACGACTTAAGTAGGTATGGGTATGTCTACTTAATGAAACACAAGTCTGAGACCTTTGAAAAATTCAAGGAATTTCAGAATGAGGTGGAGAATCAACGTGACCGAAAGATAAAGTTCCTACGATCTGATCGTGGAGGAGAATATTTAAGTCACGAATTTGGCACACACTTAAGGAAATGTGGAATCGTTTCACAACTCACGCCGCCTGGAACACCTCAGCGAAACGGTGTGTCCGAACGTCGTAATCACACTCTATTGGATATGGTGCGGTCTATGATGTCTCTTACCGATTTACCGCTATCACTTTGGGGATACGCTCTAGAGACAGCTACATTCACTTGAAATAGGGCACCGTCTAAATCCGTTGAGACGACACTGTATGAATTATGGTTTGGGAAGAAACCTAAGCTGTCGTTTCTAAAAGTTTGGGGATGCGATGCTTATGTCAAGAAACTTCAACCTGAAAAGCTCGAACCCAAGTCGGAAAAATGCGTCTTCATAGGATACCCTAAGGAAACTGTAGGGTATACCTTCTACTTAAGATCCGAAGGCAAGATCTTTGTTGCCAAAAACGGATGCTTTCTGGAAAAAGAGTTTCTCTCGAAAGAAGTAAGTGGGAGGAAAGTAGAACTCGATGAAGTACTACCTCTCGAACGGGAAAATGGTGCAGCTCAGGAAAATGTTCCTGTGATGCCCACACCAACTAAAGAGGAAACCAATGATGATGATCAAGGTACTTCAGATCAAGTTGCTACTGAACTTCATAGGTCCACAAGGACACGTTCCGCACCAGAGTGGTACGGCAACCCTGTCCTGGAAATCATGTCGTTAGACAACGGTGAACCTTCAAACTATGAAGAAGCGATGGCAGGCCCAGATTCCTACAAATGGCTAGAAGCCATGAAATCCGAGATAGAATCCATGTATGAAAAGAAAGTATGGACTTTGACTGACTTGCCCGATGATCGGCGAGCCATAGAAAACAAATAGATCTTTAAGAAGAAGACGGACGCGAATGGAAATGTTACCATCTATAAAGCTCGACTTGTCGCTAAGGGTTATCGACAAGTTCAAGGGATTGACTACGACGAGACATTCTCTCCCGTAGCGAAGCTTAAGTCCGTCCGAATCATGTTAGCAATTGCCGCATACTATGATTATGAGATATGGCAGATGGACGTCAAAACGGCATTCCTTAACAGGCATCTTAAGGAAGAGCTGTATATGATGCAGCCAGAAGGTTTTGTCGATCCTAAGAACGCTAACAAAGTATGCAAGCTCCAGCGATCCATTTATGGGCTGGTGCAAGCATCTCGGAGTTGGAATATTTGCTTTGATGAGATGATCAAAGCGTTTGGGTTTATGCAGACTTATGGAGAAGCCTGCGTTTACAAGAAAGTGAGTGGGAGCTCTGTAGCATTTCTCATATTATATGTGGATGACATACTCTTGATGGGAAATAATATAGAATTTCTGGACAGCATTAAGGCCTACTTGAACAAATGTTTTTCAATGAAGGACCTTGGAGAAGCTGCTTATATATTAGGCATCAAGATCTATAGAGATAGATCGAGACGCCTCATAGGTCTTTCACAAAGCACATACCTTGATAAGATTTTGAAAAAGTTCAAAATGGATGAGTCCAAGAAAGGGTTCTTGCCTATGTTACAAGGTGTGAAATTGAGCTCAGCTCAGTCACCGACCACGGCAAAACATAAAGAAGAGATGAGTGTCATCCCCTATGCTTCAGCCATAGGATCTATTATGTATGCCATGCTGTGTACCAGACCTGATGTAAACCTTGCCGTAAGTTTGGTAGCAAGATACCAGAGTAATCCCGGCAAGGAACACTGGACAGCGGTCAAGAATATCCTGAAGTACCTGAAAAGGACAAAGGACATGTTTCTCGTTTATGGAGGTGACGAAGAGCTCGTCGTAAAGGGTTACGTCGATGCTAGCTTCGACACAGATCTGGATGACTCTAAGTCACAAACCGGATACGTGTATATGTTGAATGGTGGAGCAGTAAGCTGGTGCAGCTGCAAGCAGAGCGTCGTGGCGGGATCTACATGTGAAGCGGAGTACATGGCAGCCTCGGAGGCAGCGCATGAAGCTATTTGGGTGAAGGAGTTCATCACCGACCTAGGAGTCATACCCAATGCGTCGGGGCCAATCAAACTCTTCTGTGACAACACTGGAACTATTGCCCTTGCCAAGGAGCCCAGGTTTCACAAGAAGACCAGGCACATCAAGCATCGTTTCAACTCCATCCGTGAAAATGTTCAAGATGGAGACATAGAAATTTGCAAAGTACATACGGATCTGAATGTCGCAGATCCATTGACTAAACCTCTCTCGCGAGCAAAACATGATCAACACCAGAACTCTATGGGTGTTCGATTCATCACAATGTAACTAGATTGGTGACTCTAGTGCAAGTGGGAGACTGTTGGAAATATGCCCTAGAGGCAATAATAAAGTATTATTATATTTCTATGTTCATGATAATTGTCTTTTATTCATGCTATAACTGTATTATCCGGAAATCGTAATACACGTGTGAATACAAAGACCACAATATGTCCCTAGTGAGCCTCTAGTTGACTAGCTCGTTGTGATCAACAAATAGTCATGGTTTCCTGGCTATGGACATTGGATGTCGTTGATGACGGGATCACATCATTAGGAGAATGATGTGATGGACAAGACCCAATCCTAAGCATAGCACAAAGATCGTGTAGTTCGTTTGCTAGAGCTTTTCCAATGTCAAGTATCTCTTCCTTTGACCATGAGAGCGTGTAACTCCTGGATACCGTAGGAGTGATTTGGGTGTATCAAACGTCACAACGTAACTGGGTGACTATAAAGATGCACTACAGGTATCTCCGAAAGTATCTATTGTTTTATGCGGATCGAGACTGGGATTTGTCACTCCGTATGACGGAGAGGTATCTCTGGGCCCACTCGGTAATGCATCATCATAATGAGCTCAAGGTGACCAAGGTGTTGGCCGCGGGATCATGCATTACGGTACGAGTAAAGTGACTTGCCGGTAACGAGACTGAACAAGGTATTGGGATACCGACGATCGAGTCTCGGGCAAGTAACGTACCGGTTGACAAAGGGAATTGTATACAGGGTTTGATCGAATCCTCGACATCGTGGTTCAACCGATGAAATCATCGAGGAGCATGTGGGAGCCAACATGGGTATCCAGACCCCGCTGTTGGTTATTGCCCGAGAGTGGTCTCGGTCATGTCTGCATGTCTCCCGAGCCCGTAGGGTCTACACACTTAAGGTTCGGTGACGCTAGGGTTATTAGGAAGACTAGTATGTGACTACCGAATGTTGTTCGGAGTCCCGGATGAGATCCCGGACGTCACGAGGAGTTCCGGAATGGTCCGGAGGTAAAGTTTTATATATGGGAAGTTGTTAAACGGGCACCGGAATGTTTCGGGGTCATACCGGTATTGTACCGGGACCACTGGAAGGATTCCGGGGGTCCACCGGGAGGGGCCACCCCTCCCGGGGGCCACTTGGGCTGCGTGGGGATAGCAGCCAGCCCCTAGTGTGCTTGGCGCGCCCCCCTCCTTGGGCCCATGCGCCTAGGGGTGGGGGGAAACCCTAAAGGGGGCGCACCCCCCTTGCTTGGGGGCAAGCCCCCCACCCCTTGGCCGCCGCCCCCCCCCCTTGGGTTTTCCCTAGAGGGCCGGCCCCCCTTGCCCTTTCCCCTATATATAGAGGGGTGAGGGGAGGGCTGCAATA
>NC_041393.1:69479723-69518737 GCF_002162155.2 Triticum dicoccoides
CCCTAGGGTTTTCCCTAGAGGGCCGGCCCCCCTTGCCCTTTCCCCTATATATAGAGGGGTGAGGGGAGGGCTGCAATACACCATAACTCAAGGCGCAGCCCCTCCCCTCCCCAACACATCTCCTCCTCCGTACGTGCTTGGCGAAGCCCTGTCGGAATACTGCCGCGTCAACTGCACCACGCCGTCGTGCTGCCGTTGGAGCTGCCTTCCTCAAACTCTCCTTCCTCCTTGCTGGATCAAGACGGAGGAGACGTCTCTCGTCCCGTACGTGTGTTGAACGCGGAGGTGCTGTACGTTCAGCACTAGGACATCGGTGATCCGAATCACGTTCGAGTACGACTCCATCATCACCATCTCCTTGGCAAGCTTCCGCTCGTGATCTACAAGTGGTATGTAGATGCAAACTCTCTCCCTTGACTCATTGCTTAGATGAACTCATAGATGGATCTTGGTGAAACCGTAGGAAATTTTTTAATTTTCTGCAACGTTCCCCAACACATGTTGGGTTGGTGTATTTCGAGATTAGGATTTGTCACTCCGATTGTCGGAGAGGTATCTTTGGGGCCCTCTCGGTAATGCACATCACTATAAGCCTTGAAAGCAAGGTAGCTAATAAGTTAGTTACTGAATGATGCATTATGTAACGAGTAAAGAGACTTGCCAGTAACGAGATTGAACTAGATATTGAGATAGCGACGATCAAATATCGGGCAAGTAACATGCCGATGACAAAGGGAACACCGTATGTTGTTATGCGGTTTGACCGATAAAGATCTTCGTAGAATATGTAGGAGACAATATGAGCATCTAGGTTCTGCTATTGTTTATTGACCAGAAACAGTTCTCGCTCATGTCTACATTGTTCTCGAACCCGCAGGGTCCGCACGCTTAAGGTTTCGATGACAGTTATATTATGAGTTTATGAGTTTTGATGTACCAAAGATTGTTCAGAGTTCCGGATGTGATCACAGACATGACGAGGAGTCTCAAAATGGTCGAGACATGAAGATTGGTATATTGGACGACTATATTCGGACACCGGAATGAGTTTCGAGGTTATCGGATATATACCTTAGAACCGGGGGGTTACCGGAACCCCCCGGGGGTGTTAATGGGCCACTTGGGCCCAAAGTGGAGAAGAGGAGGGGCGGCCAGGGCAGGCCGCGTGCCCCCCTCCCTTCTAGTCCGAATTGGACAAGGAGGGGGGGCCGCGCCCCCCCTTTTCCTTCCTCCCCTCTATCCCTCCCTTCCCTCTCTCCTACTTGGACAAGAAAAGGAGGGAGTCCTACTCCCGGTGGGAGTAGGACTCCCCTTGGCGCGCCCCCTCCTGGCCGGCCGCCCCCTCCCCCTTGCTCCTTTATATACGGGGGCACCTCTAGACACAACAATTGATCATTGATCTCTTAGCCGTGTGTGGTGCCCCCCTCCACCATAGTCCTCCTCGATAATATTGTAGCGGTACTTAGGCAAAGCCCTGCGACGGTAGAACATCAAGATCGTCACCACGCCGCCGTGCTGACAGAACTCTCCCTCGACACTCGGCTGGATCGTAGTTCGAGGGACGTCATCGAGCTGAACGTGTGCTAGAACTCGGAGGTGCCGTAGTTTCGGTGCTTGATCGGTCGGGCCCTGAAGACATACGACTACATCAACCGCGTTGTTCTAATGCTTCCGCTTTCGGTCTATGAGGGTACGTGGACACACTCTCCCCTCTCGTTGCTATGCATCACCATGATCTTGCGTATGCGTAGGAAATTTTGTGAACTTACTACGTTCCCCAACAATCTGATATGTCTCCAACGTATCTATAATTTTTTATTGTTCCATGCTATTATATTACCCGTTTTGGATGTTTATGGGCTTTACTTTACACTTTTATATCATTTTTGGGACTAACCTACTAACCGGAGGCCCAGCCCAAATTGCTGTTTTTTTGCCTATTTCAGTGTTTCTAAGAAAAGGAATATCAAACGGAGTCCAAACGAAATGAAACCTTTGAGAGAGATCTTTATGGAACAAACGCAATCCACGGGACTTGGAGTGGACGTCAAGCAATAGAGGAGGCGGCCACGAGGGTGCCCGGTGCGCCACTTGGGGGTGGACGCGCGCCCCACCCTCATGGGCCCCTCGAGCATCCACCGACCTACTTCTTACTCCTATATATACCACGTACCCTGAAACCTTCGAGGGGCACCACGAAAAACTATTTCCACCGCTGCAACCTTCTATATCCACGAGATCCCATCTTGGAGCCTTCGCTGGCGCTCCGCCGGAGGGGGAATCGACCACGGAGGGCCTCTACATCATCTCCAAGGCCTCTCCTATGAGTTGTGTGTAGTTTACCACAGACCTTTGGGTCCATAGCTATTAGCTAGATGGCTTATTCTCTCTCTTTGAATCTCAATACAAAGTTCTCCTTGATCTTCTTGGAGATCTATTCGATGTAACTATTTTTGCGGTGTGTTTGTCGAGATCCGATCAATTGTGGGTGTATGATCAAGTATATCTATGAGAAATATTTGAATCTCCTCTGAATTCTTTTATGTGTGATTAAGTTATCTTTGCAAGTCTCTTCAAATTATTAGTTTGGTTTGGCCTACTAGATTGATCTTTCTTGCAACGGGAGAAGTGCTTAGCTTTGGGTTCAATCTTGCGGTGTCCTTTCCCAGTGACAACAGGGGCAGCAAGGCACGTATTATTGTTGCCATCGAGGATAAAAATATGGAGTTTATATCATATTACATGAGTTTATCCATCTACACCATATCTTTCTTAATGTGTTACTCTGTTCTTTATGAACTTGATACTCTAGATGCAGGCAGGAGTCGGTCGATGTGTGGAGTAATAGTAGTAGATGCAGGCAAGAGTCGGTCTACTTGTCACGGACGTGATGCCTATATACATGATCATGCCTAGATAATCTCATAACTATGCGCTTTTCTATCAATTGCTCGACAGTAATTTGTTCACCCACCGTAATACTTATGCTATCTTGAGAGAAGCCACTAGTGAAACCTATGGCCCCCGGGTCTATCTTTTATCATATAAGTTTACAATGTACTTTTATTTGCATCTTTTATTTTTCTATCTATATCATAAAGATACCAGAAATATTTATCTTATCATATTATCTCTATCAGATCTCACTTTCCCAAGTGGTCGTGAAGGGATTGACAATCGCTTTATTGCGTTGGTTGCGAGGTTCTTGTTTGTTTGTGTAGGTGCGTGGGACTTTTGAGGAGCCTCCAACTGGATTGATACCTTGGTTCTCAAAAACTGAGGGAAATACTTACTCTACTTTGCTGCATCACCCTTTCCTCTTCAAGGAAAACCAACGCAACCTCAAGACATAGCAAGAAGGATTTCTGGCGCCGTTGCCGGGGAGGTCTTCGCTCAAGTCAAGACATACCAAGTACCCATGACAAACTCATCTCCCTCACATTACATTATTTGCCATTTGGCTCTCGTTTTGCTCTCCCCCGCTTCACCCTTGCCGTTTTATTCGCCCTCTTTTTCCCAATCGCCTCTCTTTTTCGCTTGCCTTTTTGTTTTCTTGTGTGTTGGATTGCTTGTCGCGATGGCGCAAGATAATACCAAATTGTGTGACTTTTCCAATACCAATAATAATGATTTCCTTAGTACTCCAATTGCCCCTCTTAATGATGTTGAGTCTTGTGAAATCAATGCTGCTTTGCTGAATCTTGTTATGAAAGATCAGTTCTCCGGCCTTCCTAGTGAAGATACCGCTACCCATCTAAACAACTGTGTTGATTTGTGTGAGATGCAAAAGAATAAAGATATGGATAATGATATTGTTAAATTGAAGTTATTCCGTTTTCACTTAGAGATCATGCTAAAATTTGGTTTTCGTCTTTGCCTAAGAATAGTATTGATTCATGGAATAAGTGCAAAGATGCTTTTATCCCTAAGTATTTTCCTCCCGCTAAGATCATCTCTCTTAGGAACGATATTAGGATTTTTAAACAACTTGATCATGAGCATGTTGCCCAATCTTGGGAAAGAATGAAATTCATGATTCACAATTGCCCTACTCATGGTTTGAACTTATGGATGATCATACAAAACTTCTATGCCGGATTGAATTTTGCTTCTAAAAATCTTTTAGATTCGGCCGCGGGAGGAACTTTTATGGAAATCACCTTAGGAGAATCTACTAAACTCCTTGATAACATTATGGCTAATTATTCTCAATGGCACACCGAAAGATCTACTAGTAAAAAAGTGCATGCTATAGAAGAAATTGATGTTTTGAGTGGAAAGATGGATGAACTTATGAATTTTTTTGCAACTAAGAGTGCTCCTATTGATCCCAATGATATTCCTTTGTCTACTTTGATTGAGAATAATAATGAATCTATGGATGTGAATTTTGTTGGTAGGAATAATTTTGGTAACAATGCTTATAGAGGAAATTTTAATCCTAGACCGTTCCCTAGTAATTCCTCTAATAATTATGGTAATTCCTACAACAACTCTTATGAAAATTTTAATAAGATGCCCTCTGATTTTGACAATAGCGTGAAAGAATTTATGATCTCTCAAAAGAATTTTAATGCTTTGCTTGAAGAAAAATTGCTTAAAGTTGATGATTTGGCTAGGAACGTTGATAGGCTTTCGCTTGATGTTGATTCTTGGAAACTTAGATCTACTCCACCTAAGCATGATATCAATAAGTCTCTCAAAGCTATGAGAATTTCCATTGATGAGTGCAAAGAAAGAACCACTAGGTTGCACGCTAAGAAAGATTGCTTTGTAAAAGCGTGTTCTTCTAGTTTCCATGAAAATAATGATGAAGATCTAAAAGTTATTGATGTGTCCCCTATTAAATCCTTGTTTTGCAATATGAATCTTGATAATGATGGGACTGCAGATGAGTCAACTTTAGTTAAAAGGCGTCCTAATAATTCAGAGTTTTTAGATCTTGATGCTAAATTTGGTAAAAGTGGGATTGGAGAGGTCAAGACTTTAAATAGCATTGAACCCACTATTATGGATTTCAAGGAATTTAATTATGATAATTGTTCTTTAATAGATTGTATTTCCTTGTTGCAATCCATGTTGAATTCTCCTCATGCTTATAGTCAAAATAAAGCTTTTACCAAACATATTGTTGATGCCTTGATGCAATCTTATGAGGAAACACTTAATTTGGAAGTTTCTATACCAACAAAACTTCATGATGAGTGGGAACCTACTATAAAGATTAAAATTAAAGATCATGAGTGCTATGCTTTATGTGATTTGGGTGCTAGTGTTTCCACGATTCCGAAAACTTTATGTGATATTCTAGGTTTCCATGATTTAGATGATTGCTCTTTAAATTTGCACCTTGCGGATTCCACCATTAAGAAACATATGCTAAGGATCAATGATGTTCTTTGTTGGAAATAGGAATTATGTGCCCGTAGATTTTATCGTTCTTGGTATAGATTGCAATCTTTCATGCCCTATTATTCTCGGTAGACCTTTCCTTAGAACGATTGGTGCAATTATTAACATGAAGGAAGGGAATATTAGATTCCAATTTCCATTAAGGAAAGGCACGGAACACTCCCTAGAAAGAAAGTTAAATTACCTTATGAATCTATCATGAGAGCTACTTATGAATTGAGCGCTAAAGATGGCACTACTTAGATCTATTCGTCGCTTTTATGCCTAGCTAGGGGCGTTAAACGATAACGCTAGTTGGGAGGCAACCCAATTTTATTTTGTTTTTGCTTTTTGCTTCTGTTTAGTAATAAATATTTAATCTAGCTTATGTTTAGATGTGTTTTCATGTTTGAATTAGAGTTTGTGCCAAGTAGAACCTATAGGATAACCTACGGTGATAGTTAATTTGTTCTGCTGAAAAACAGAAACTTTTGCGCGCACGAAAATAATTTTAGTAATTCACCGAAACGTGCTTTTGCGTTGATTATTTTTTCTGTATATCAATAGACAAATTTCCCAGGACTTCCTATTTAGGTAATATTTTTAGAGTTCCGGAAGTATTCGAAAGTTACAGATTGCAACAGACTGTTCTGTTTTTGACAGATTCTGTTTTTCGTGTGTTGTTTGCTTATTTTGATGCATCTATGGCTAGTATTGGTAGGTATGAACCATATAGAAGTTGGAATACAGTAGGTTTAACACCAGTATAAATAAATAATGAGTTCATTACAGTACCTTATGTGGTGGTTTTTCTTTCTTGCACTAACGGAGCTTATGAGATTTCCTGTTGAGTTTTGTGTTGTGAAGTTTTCAAGTTTTGGGTAAAGATTTGATGGACTATGGAATAAGGAGTGGCAAGAGCCTAAGCTTGGGGATGCCCATGGCTCACCAAGATATTCAAGGATAACCAAAATCCTAAGCTTGGGGATGCCCCAGAAGGCATCCCCTCTTTCGTCTTCGTCTATCGGTAACTTTACTTGGAGCTATATTTTTATTCGCCACATGATATGTGTTTTGCTTGGAGCGTCTTGTTTGATATTAGCCTTTGATTTTTAGATTACCACAATCATCCTTGCTGTACACACCTTTTGGTAGAAACCCACTTGATTGGAGTTTATTAGAATACTCTATGTGCTTCACTTATATCTTTAGAGCTAGATAGTTTTGCTCTAGTACTTCACTTATATCTTTTAGAGCACGGCGGTGGTTTAATTTTGTAGAAATTTTTGATCTCCCATGCTTAACTTAGATCATTTTGAGAGTCTTTTAGAACAGCATGGTATTTGCTATGGTTATAAAATTGGTCCTAGAATGATGGGCATCCAAGTTGGGTATAATAAAAACTATCATAGGAAGTGAATTGGATGCTATGATCAATTTGATGCTTGATTATTGTTTTGAGATATGGAGGTGGTAATATTAGAGTCATGCTAGTTGGGTAATTGGGAATTTAAAGAATGCTTGTGTTGAAGTTGGCAAGTCCCGTAGCATGCATGTATGGTAATCGTTGTGTAAAAAATTTGAAATATGAGGTGTTCTTAGATTGTCATCCTTATGGATGGCGGTCGGGGACGAGCGATGGTCTTTTCCTACCAATCTATCCCCCTAGGAGCATGCGCGTAGTGCTTGGTTTTTGATGACTTGTAGATTTTTGCAATAAGTATATGAGGTCTTTATGACTAATGTTGAGTCCATGGATTATACGCACTCTCACCCTTCCATCATTGCTAGCCTCTTCAATACCGTGCATTGCCCTTTCTCACCTTGAGAGTTGGTGCAAACTTCGCCGGTGCATCCAAACCCCGTGATACGTTACGCTCTATTACACATAAACCTCCTTATATCTTTCTCAAAAAACAGCCACCATACCTACCTTTTATGGCATTTCCATAGCCATTCCGAGATATATTGCCATGCAACTTTCCACCGTTCCGTTAATCATCATGACACGCATCATCATTGTCATGTTTCCTTGCATGGTCATGTAGTTGACATCGTATTTGTGGCAAAGCCACCTTGCATAAATTTTCATACATGTCACTCTTGATTAATTGCCCATCCCGGTACACCGCCGGAGGCATTCATATAGAGTCATATCTTGTTCTAGTTTTTGAGTTGTAATTCATGAGTTGTAAATAAATAGAAGTGTGATGATCATCATTATTAGAGCATTGTCCCCAAATAAAAAAAGAAAGGCCAAAGAAAAAAAGGGCCCAAAAAAAGGGGAAAAAGTAAATAAAAAAGGGGGCAATGTTACTGTCCTTTTCCACACTTTTGCTTCAAAGTAGCACTATGTTCTTCATGTAGAGAGTCTCATATGTTGTCACTTTCATATACTAGTGGGAATTTTTTATCATAGAACTTGGCTTGTATATTCCTACGATGGGCTTCCTCAAAATGCCCTAGGTCTTCGTGAGCAAGCAAGTTGGATGCACACCCACTTAGTTTCTTTTGTTGAGCTTTCATACATTTATAGCTCTATTGCATCCGTTGCATGGCAATCCCTACTCCTCACGTTGACATCAATTGATGGGCATCTCCATAGCCCGTTGATTAGCCTCGTTAACATGAGAATTTCTCCTTTTTTTGTCTTGTCCACACAACCTCCATCATCATATTCTATTCCACCCATAGTGCTATATCCATGGCTCACGCTCATGTATTGCGTGAAAGTTGAAAAAGATTGAGATTACTTAAGTGTGAAACAATTGCTTGGCTTGTCATCGGGGGTGTGCAAGATGAGTGCATTCTTGTGTGATGAAAATGGAGCATGACCAAACTATATGATTTTGTAGGGATGAACTTTCTTTAGCCATGCTATTTTGAGAAGACATGACTACTTTGATTAGTATGCTTGAAGTATTACTATTTCTTATGTCAATATGAACTTTTATTTTGAATCATTTGGATCTGAACATTCATGCCACAATAAAGAAAATTACATTGAGAATTATGATAGGTAGCATTCCACATCAAAAATTCTGTTTTTATCATTTACCTACTCGAGGACGAGCAGGAATTAAGCTTGGGGATGCTTGATACATATCCAACGTATCTATAATTTTTGATTGTTCCATGCTATTATATTACCCGTTCTGGATGTTTATGGGCTTTACTTTACACTTTTATATCATTTTTGGGACTAACCTACTAACCGGAGGCCCAGCCCAAATTGCTGTTTTTTTCCTACAGTGTTTCGAAGAAAAGGAATATCAAACAGAATGAAACCTTCGGGAGCGATCTTTTTGGAACAAACGCAATCCACGGGACTTGGAGTGGACGTCAAGCAACAGAGGAGGCGGCCACGAGGGTGCCTGGCGCCCTGGGGGTGGGCGCGCTGCTACGTCTTGAGCTAGCGTTGGTTTTTCCCGAAGAGGAGAGGGTGATGCAGCTGTTGAAAATATGCCCTAGAGGCAATAATAAAATGGTTATTATTATATTTCCTTGTTCATGATAATTGTCTATAGTTCATGCTATAATTGTATTAACTGGAAACTGTAATACATGTGTGAATACATAGACCACAACATGTCCCTAGTGAGCCTCTAGTTGACTAGCTCGTTGATCAATAGATGGTTATGGTTTCCTGACCATGGACATTAGATGTCATTGATAACGGGATCACATCATTAGGAGAATGATGTGATGGACAAGACCCAATACTAAGCATAGCACAAGATCGTGTAGTTCGTTTGCTAAAGCTTTTCTAATGTCAAGTATCATTTCCTTAGACCATGAGATTGTGTAACTCCCTGATACCGTAGGAGTGCTTCGGGTGTACCAAACGTCACAACGTAACTGGGTGACTATAAAGGTGCACTACATGTATCTCCGTGTCTGTTGGCTTGGCACGAATCGAGACTGGGATTTGTCACTTCGTATACCAGAGAGGTATCTCTGGGCCCACTCGGTAATTCATCATCATAATGAGCTCAATGTGACTAAGTAGTTAGTCACGGGATCATGCATTACAGAACGAGTAAAGTGACTTGCTGTTAACGAGATTGAACGAGGTATTGGGATAACAACGATCGAATCTTGGGCAAGTAACGTACCGATGGATAAAGGGAATTGTACACGGGATTGCTTGAATCCTTGACATCGTGGTTCATCCGATGAGATCATCGTGGAACATGTGGGAGCCAACATGGGTATCCAGATCCCGCTGTTGGTTATTGACGAGAGAACGTCTCGGTCATGTCTGCATGGTTCCCGAACCCGTAGGGTCTACACACTTAAGGTTCGGTGATGCTAGAGTTGTTATGGGAAATAGTATGTGGTTACCGAAGGTTGTTCGGAGTCCCGGATGAGATCCCGAACATGATGAGGAGCTCCGGAATGGTCCAGAGGTGAAGATCGGTATATAGGACGAAGGGTATTGGAGTCCGGAATTGTTCTGGGGGTACCAGGTGATGACCAGCGTGTCCGAAAGGGGTTTCGGAGGCCCCGACAAGCGTTGGGGGGCCTTATGGGCCAAGGGGAGAGCGCACATCAGCCCACTAAGGGTCTGAGCGCCCCTCCCACCCCATCTCACGTAACCAGGAGAGGTGGGGGCGCCACCCCTAGGGCAGCCGCCCCTCCCGGCTTGGGGGGCAAGTTTCCTAGGGGGTGGGGGCGCCCAAACCCATCTAGGGTTTCCCCTGTGGCCACCGCCCCTCCCCTAGGGAACCCTAGGGTGCCTCCCCCTCCTCCCTTCCCCCTATATATAGTGAGGGAGAGAGAGGGCAGCCGCACCCTTCCACTGGCGCAGCCCTCTCCCTCCTCCAACACCTCCTCCTCCTCCGTAGTGCTTGGCGAAGCCCTGCCGGAGAACCACGAACTCCATCACCACCATGCCATCGTGCTGTCGGAGTTTTCCCTCAACTTCTCCTCTCCCCTTGCTGGATCAAGAAGGAGGAGACGTCCCCGGGCTGTACGTGTATTGAACGTGGAGGCACCGTTGTTCGGTGCTTAGATCGGATTCGACCGCGATCTGAATCGCTTCGTGAACGACTCCACCGACCGCGTTCTTGTAACCCTTCCGCTTAGCGATCTTCAAGGGTATAAAGATGCACTCCCTCTCTCTCGGTGCTAGTCTCTCCATAGATTGATCTTGGTGATGCATAGAAAATTTTGAATTTCTCCTACGTTCCCCAACAATGGCATCATGAGCTAGGTCTATTGTGTAGATTCTATGCACGAGTAGAACACAAGTAGTTGTGGGTGTTGGTTTGTTCAATTTTCTTACCGTTACTAGTCCTATCTTGTTTCGGTGGTATTGTGGGATGAAGCGGCCCGGACCGACCTTACATGTACACTTACGTGAGACAGGTTCCACCGACTGACATGCACTTGTTGCATAAGGTGGCAAGCGGGTGCCAGTCTCTCCCACTTTAGTTGGATCGGATTCGATGGAAAGGGTCCTTATGAAGGGTAAATAGCAATTGGCATATCATCGTTGTGGCTTTTGCGTAGGTAAGAAACGTTCTTGCTAGAAACCCATAGCAGCCACGTAAAACATGCAATAACAATTAGAGGACGTCTAACTTGTTTTTGCAGGGTATGCTATGTGATGTGATATGGCCAAGAAGGATGTGATGAATGAAATATATGTGATGTATGAGATTGATCATATTCTTGTAATAGGAATCACGACTTGCATGTCAATGAGTATGACAACCGGCAGGAGCCATAGGAGTTGTCTTTATTTATTGTATGACCTACGTGTCACTGAATAACGCCATGTAATTACTTTACTTCATTGCTAAACCGTTAGCCATAGTAGTAGAAGTAATAGTTGGCAAGACAACTTCATGGAGACACGATGATGGAGATCATGATGATGGAGATCATGGTTCATGCCGGTGACGAAGGTGATCATGCCGCGCCTCAAATATGAAGATCAAAGGCGCAAGATGATGATGGCCATATCATGTCACTTTATGATTTGCATGTGATGTTTGTCATGGTTGCATCTTATTTGCTTAGAACGACGGTAGCATAAATAAGATGATCCTTCACTAAAATTTCAAGCAAGTGTTCCCCCTAACTGTGCACCATTGCGAAAGTTCATTGTTTCGAAGCACCACGTGATGATCGGGTGTGATAGATTCTAACGTTCACATACAACGGGTGTAAGCTAGATTTACACACGCGAAACACTTAGGTTGACTTGACGAGCCTAGCATGTACAGACATGGCCTCCTAACACAAGAGACCGAAAGTCAAGCATGAGTCATATAGTAGATACGATCAACATGAAGATGTTCACCGATGATGACTAGTCCGTCTCACGTGATGATCGGACACGGCCTAGTTGACTCGGATCATGTATCACTTAAGATGACTAGAGGGATGTCTATCTAAGTGGGAGTTCATTAGATGAACTTAGTTATCATGAACATAGTCAAAAGGACTTTGCAAATTATGTCATATCTTGAGCTTTCGTTCTATTGTTTTAGATATGTTCCTAGAGAAAATTTAGTTGAAAGTTGATAGTAGCAATTATGCGGACTAGGTCCGTAAACTGAGGGTTGTCCTCATTGCTGCGCAGAAGGCTTATGTCCTTAATGCACCGCTCGGTGTGCTGAACCTCGAACGTCGTCTATGGTTGTTTCGAACATCTGACATACACGTTTTGATGACTACATGATAGTTCAGTAATGTTAAACGGTTTAGAATTGTGGCGCGGAAGACATTTTTGAAATGTCGCGGAACATATGGGATGTTCCAAGGGCTGAAATTGGGATTTCAGGCTAGTTCCCACGTCAAGAGGTGTGAGACCTCTGACGAGTTTCTTAGCCTACAAACTATGGGAGAAAATCTCAAGCGTTGAGCTTGTACTTAGATTGTCTAGGTACAATAATCACTTGAATCGAGTGGGAGTTAATCTTCCAGATGAGATAGTGATGTTTCTCCAAAGTCATTACCACCAAGCTACTAGAGCTTCGTGATGAACTATAACATATCACGGATAGATATGATGATCCTTGAAATATTCGCGATGTTTGACACCGCGAAAGTGGAAATCAAGAAGGAGCATCAATTGTTGATGGTTAGTGAAACCACTAGTTTCAAGAAGGGCAAGGGCAAGAAGGGATACTTCATGATATGGCAAATCAGTTGCTGCTCTAGTGAAGAAACCCAAGGTTGAACCCAAACCCAAGACTAAGTGCTTCTGTAATGAGGGCAACGGTCACTGAAGCAGAACTATCCTAGATACTTGGTAGATGAGAAGGCTGACAAGGTCGACAGAAGTATATTGGATATACATTATATTGATGTGTACTTTACTAGTACTCCTAGTAGCACCATGGTAATAGATACCGGTTCAGTGCTAAGTGTTAGTAACTCGAAATAAAAGGCTACAGAATAGACAGAGACTAGCTAAAGGTGAGATGACGATATGTGTTGGAAGTGTTTCCAAGCTTGATGTGATCAAGCATCGCATACTCCCTCTACCATCGAGATTGGTGTCAAATCTAAATAATTGTTATTTGGTGTTTGCGTTGAGCATAGACATGATTGGAATATGTCTATTGCAATACGGTTATTCATTTAAGGAGAATAATGGTTACTCTGTTTATTTGAATAATACCTTCAATGGTCTTGCACCTAAAATGAATGGTTTATTGAATCTCGATCGTAGTGATACACATGTTCATGCCAAAAGATATAAGATAGTAATGATAATACCACATACTTGTGGCACTGCCATTTGAGTCATATTGGTATAAAACGCATGAGGAAGCTCCATGTTGATGGATCTTTGGACTCACTTGTTTTTGAAAAGAGTGAGACATGCGAACCATGTCTATTGGTATATACGCAAGAAGAAACTCCATGTAGATGAATCGTTTGGACTCACTTGATTTTGAATCACTTGAGTCATGCAAATCATACCACATGGGCAAGATGACTGAAAGGCCTCGTTTTTAGTGAAATGGAACAAGAAAGAAACTTGTTGGAAGTAATACATTTTGATGTGTGCAGTCCAATGAGTGCTGAGGCACACAGTGGATGTCATTATGTTCTTACTTCACAGATGATTTGAGTAGATGCTGAGTATATTTACTTGATGAAACACAAGTCTGAATGATTGAAAGGTTCAAGTAATTTCAGAGTGAAATTGAAGATCATCATGACAAGAGGATAAAATGTCTATAGAGATGAATATCTGAGTTATGAGTTTGGTATACAATTAAGACATTGTGGAAATTGTTTCACAACTAATACCGCCTGGAACACCATAGTGTGATGGTGTGTTCGAACATCATAGATGCACCCTATTGGATATGGGGCATACCATGATGTCTCTGATCGAATTACCACTATCGTTTATGGGTTAGGCATTAGAGACAACCGCATTCACTTCAAATAGGGCACCACATAATTCCGTTGAGATGACAGCATATGAACTATGGTTTAGAGAAATCTAAGCTGTCGTTTCTTGAAAATTGGGGCTATGACGCTTATGTGAAAAAAGTTTCATCCTGATAAGCTCGAGCCCAAAGCAGACAAATACATCTTCATAGGACACCCAAAACAGTTGGGTATACCTCCTAATTCAGACCTGGAAGCAAAAGTCATTGTTTCTAGGAGCGGGTCCTTTCTCGAGGAAAAGTTTCTCTCGAAAGAATTGAGTGGGAGGATGGTGGAGACTTGATGAGGTTATTGAAACATCACTTCAACTAGTGTGTACCAGGGCACATGAATTTGTTCCTGTGGCACCTACACCAATTGAAGTGGAAGCTGATGATAGTGATCATGAAACTTCGGATCAAGTCACTACCGAACCTCGTAGGTCGACAAGGACGCGTACTGCTTCGGAGTGGTACGGTAATCCTGTCTTGGAGGTCATGTTGTTAGACAACAATGAACCTATGAGCTATGGAGAAGCGATGGTGGGCCCGGATTCCGACGAATGGCTACAGGCCATAAAATCCGAGAGAGGATCCATGTATGAAAACAAAGTGTAGACTTTGGCAGAACTACTTAGTGGTCATAAGGCTGTTGGGTAGAAATGGATTTTAAAAGGAAGACGGAAAATGATGGTAAGTGTCACCATTAAGAAAGCTCGACTTGTCGTTAAGATGTTTTCTGACAAGTTCAAGGAGTTGACTGCGATGAGACTTACTCACTTGTAGCGATGCTAAAGAGTCTATTGGAATTATATTAGCAATTACTACATGATTTATGAAATCTTGCAGATAGGATGTCAAAACATTGTTTCCTCGATGATATTCTTGAGGAAAGGTTGTATGTGATACAACCAAAAGGTTTTGTCAATCCTAAAAGATGCTAACAAGTATGCAAAGCTCCAGCAATCCTTCTAAGGACTGGAGTAAGCATCTCGGAGTTGGAATATACGCTTTGATGATATAATCAAAGATTTTCGGTTTATACAAAGTTTGTGAGAAACTTGTATTTCCAAAGAAGTGAGTGGGAGCACTATAGAATTTCTGATAAGTATATGTTATTAACATATTGTTGATCAGAAATGATGTAGAATTTGTGGACAGCATATAGGGTTATTCGAAAAGTGTTTTTCAATGGAAAACCTGGATTAAGCTACTTGAACATTGAGCATCAAGATCTATAAGGATAGATCAAAAACGCTTAATAGTACTTTCAAATAAATACATACCGTGACAAGATTTTGAAGGAGTTCAAAATAGATCGGCAAAGAAGGAGTTCTTGGCTGTGTTATAAGGTGTGAATATTGAGTAAGACTCAAGACCTGACCACGGCAGAAGAGAGATAAAGGACGAAGGTCGTCCCCTATGCTTTAGACATAGGCTCTACAGTATGTTATGTTGTATACCGCACCTGAAGTGTGCCTTGCATTGAGTCAGTCAAGGGGTACAAGAGTGATCCAGGAATGGATCACAGGACAGCAGTCAAAGTTATCCTTAGTAACTAGTGGACTAAGGAATTTTCTCGATTATGGAGGTGGTAAAAGAGTTCATCGTAAAGGGTTACGTCGATGCAAACTTTGACACTAATCCGGATGATTCTGAGCAGTAAACCGGATTCGTATAGTAGAACAGTTATTTGGAATAGCTCCAAATAGAGTGTGGTAGCTGCATCTACAAGATGACATAGAGATTTGTAAAGCACACACGGATCTGAAAGGTTTAGACCCTTTGACTAATAACCTCTCTCACAAGCGAGATATGATCAAACCCCATGGGTGTTGAATTCATTACAATCACATAGTGATGTGAACTAGATTATTGACTCTAGTTCAAGTGGGAGACTGTTGGAAATATGCCCTAGAGGCAATAATAAAATGGTTATTATTATATTTCCTTGTTCATGATAATTGTCTATAGTTCATGCTATAATTGTATTAACTGGAAACCATAATACATGTGTGAATACATAGACCACAACATGTCCCTAGTGAGCCTCTAGTTGACTAGCTCGTTGATCAATAGATGGTTATGGTTTCCTGACCATGGACATTAGATGTCATTGATAATGGGATCACATCATTAGGAGAATGATGTGATGGACAAGACCCAATCCTAAGCATAGCACAAGATCGTGTAGTTCGTTTGCTAAAGATTTTCTAATGTCAAGTATCATTTCCTTAGACCATGAGATTGTGTAATTCCCTGATACCGTAGGAGTGCTTTGGGTGTACCAAACGTCACAACGTAACTGGGTGACTATAAAGGTGCACTACAGGTATCTCCGAAAGTGTCTATTGGGTTGGCACGAATCGAGACTGGGATTTGTCACTTCGTATGACGGAGAGGTATCTCTGGGCCCACTCGGTAATGCATCATCATAATGAGCTCAATGTGACTAAGTAGTTAGTCATGGGATCATGCATTATGGAACGAGTAAAGTGACTTGCCGGTAACGAGATTGAACGAGGTATTGGGATAATGACGATCGAATCTCGGGCAAGTAACGTACTGATTGACAAAGGGAATTGTATACGGGATTGCTTGAATCCTTGACATCGTGGTTCATCCGATGAGATCATCGTGGAACATGTGGGAGCCAACATGGGTATCCAGATCCCGCTGTTGGTTATTGACCAGAGAACGTCTCGTTCATGTCTGCATGGTTCCCGAACCCGTAGGGTCTACACACTTAAGGTTCGGTGACGCTAGAGTTGTTATGGGAAATAGTATGTGGTTACCGAAGGTTGTTCAAAGTCCCGGATGAGATCCTGGACATGACGAGGAGCTCCGGAATGGTCCGGAGGTGAAGATCGGTATATTGGACGAAGGGTATTGGAGTCCGGAATTGTTCTGGGGGTACCAGGTGATGACCAGCGTGTCTGAAAGGGGTTTCGGAGGCCCCGGCAAGCGTTGGGGGGCCTTATGGGCCAAGGGGAGAGGGCACATCAGCCCACTAAGGGGCTGAGCGCCCCTCCCACCCCATCTCACATAACCAGGAGAGGTGGGGGCGCCACCCCTAGGGCAAGCGCCCCTCCCGGCTTGGGGGGCATGTTTCCTAGGGGGTGGGGGCCCCAAACCCATCTAGGGTTTCCCCTATGGCCGCCGCCCCTCCGCTAGGGAACCCTAGGGCGCCTCCCCCTCCTCCCTTCCCCCTATATATAGTGAGGGGGAGAGAGGGCAGCCGCACCCTTCCACTGGCGCAGCCCTCTCCCTCCTCCAACACCTCCTCCTCCTCCGTAGTACTTGGCGAAGCCCTGCCGGAGAACCACGAGCTCCATCACCACCATGCCGTCGTGCTGTCGGAGTTTTCCCTCAACTTCTCCTCTCCCCTTGCTGGATCAAGAAGAGGATACGTCCCCGGGTTGTATGTGTGTTGAACGCGGAGGCACCATTGTTCGGTGCTTAGATCGGATTCGGCCGCGATCTGAATCGCTTCGTGAATGACTCCACCGACCGCGTTCTTGTAACGCTTCCGCTTAGCGATCTTCAAGGGTATGAAGATGCACTCCCTCTCTCTCTCTCGGTTCTAGTCTCTCCATAGATTGATCTTGGTGATGCATAGAAAATTTTGAATTTCTGCTACGTTCCCCAACAACAGCAAGTATAGAGTAAGTATTTCCCTCAGTTTTTGAGAACCAAGGTATCAATCCAGTAGGAGGCTCCTCAAAAGTCCCACGCGCCTACACAAACAAACTGAGAACTCGCAACCAACGCAATAAAGGGGTTGTCAATCCCTTCACGGCCACTTGCGAAAGTGAGATCTGATAGAGATAGTATGATAAGATAAATATATTTTTGGTATTTTATAATATAGATGCAAGAAAGTAAAGATGCAAACAAAAGTAGATTGAAAACAAATATGATAGGAGATAGACCCGGGGGACATAGGTTTCACTAGAGGCTTCTTTCGAGAGCATAAGTATTACGGTGGGTGAACAAATTACTATCGAGCAATTGATTGAAAAGCGAATAATTATGTCGTTATCTAGACATGATCATGTATATAGGAATCACGTCCATAACAAGTAGACCGACTCCTGCCTGCAGCTACTACTATTACTCCACACATCGACCGCTATCCAGCATGCATCTAGAGTATTAAGTTCATAAGAACAGAGTAACGCATTAAGCAAGATGACATGATGTAGAGGGATAAACTCATGCAATATGATATAAACCCCATCTTGTTATCCTCGATGGCAACAATATAATACGTGTCTTGCAACCCTTTCTGTCACTGGGTAAGAACACCGCAAGATCGAATCCAAAGCTAACCACTTCTCCCATGGCAAGAAAGATCAATCTAGTACGCCAAACCAAACCGATAATTCGAAGAGACTTGCAAAGGTAACTCAATCATACATAAAAGAATTCAGAGAAGATTCAATTAATATCCATAGACAAATCTGATCATAAACCCACAATTCATCGGATCTCGACAAACACACCGCAAAAAGAGGTTACATCGAATAGATCTCCACAAGAAAGGGGGAGAACATTGTATTGAGATCCAAAAAGAGAGAAGAATCCATCTAGCTAATAACTATAGACCCGTAGGTCTGTGGTAAACTACCCACAACTCATAGGAGGGGCAAGGATGTTTATGTAGAGGCCCTCCATGGTCAAATCCCCCTCCGGCAGAGTGCCGGCGAAGGCTCCAAGATGGGATCTCACGGATACAGAAGGTTACGGTGGTGGAAATTGTGTTTCGTGGTGCCCCTGGATGTTTTCGGGGTCCATAGGTATATATAGGAGGAAGAGGTACGTCGGTGGACACCCGAGGGGCCCACGAGACAGGGGGCGCGCCCTACAGGGGGGGGGGGCACCGTCCTATCTCGTGGAGGCTCCGGTTGTTTTTTGACTTACACTCCAAGCTATCCGGATATTGTTCGTTCCAAAAATCACATTGCCGAAGGTTTCATTCCATTTGGACTCCGTTTGATATTCCTTTTCTTCGAAATACTGAAATAGGCAAAAAAACAGCAATATGGGTTGGGCCTCCGGTTACTAGGTTAGTCCCAAAAATGGTATAAACGTATAAAATAAAGCCCATAAACATACAAAACAGGTAATATAATAGCATGGAACAATAAAAAATTATAGATACATTGGAGACGTATCAAGCATCCCCAAGCTTAATTCCTGCTCGTCTTCGAGTAGGTAAATGATAAAAAGATAATTTTTGATGTGGAATGCTACCTAGCATAATACTCAATGTAATTTTCTTTAATGTGGCATGAATGTTCAGATCCAAATAATACAAAATAAAAGTTCATATTTACATAAGAAATAGTAATACTTCAAGCATACTAAACAAAGTAATCATGTCTTCTCAAAATAACATGGCCAAAGAAAGTTATCCCTACAAAATCATATAGTCTGGCTGTTGCTCTATCTTCATCACACAAAGTATTTAATCATGCACAACCCCGATGATGAGCCAAGCAATTGTTTTATACTTTAATAATCTCAAACTCTTTCAACTTTCATGCAATACATGAGCGTGAGCCATGGACATAGCACTATATGTGGAATAGAATTGTGGTTGTGGAGAAGACAAAAAGGAGAAGATAGTCTCACATCAACTAGGCGTATCAACGGGCTATGGAGATGCCCATTAATAGATATTAATGTGAATGAGTAGGGATTTCCATGCAACAAATGCACTAGAGCTATAAATATATGAAAGCTCAACAAAAGAAAACTAGTGGGTGTGCATCCAACTTGCTTGCTCACGAAGACCTAGGACATTTTGAGGAAGCCCATCATTGGAATATACAAGCCAAGTTCTATAATGAAAAATTCCCACTAGTATACGAAAGTGACAACATATGAGACTCTCTATCATGAAGATCATGATGCTATTTTGAAGCACAAGTGTGGAAAAAGAGATAGTAGCATTGTCCCTTCTCTCTTTTTCTCTCATTCTTTTTTTCCCTTTTGTTTCTTTTTCTTTGGCCTTCCTTTTTTTGGCCTTTCTTCTTTGTTCTTTTCTGTTTTAAAGTCCGAAGTCTCATCCCGACTTGTGGGAGAATCATAGTCTTCATCGTCCTTTCCTCACTAGGACAATGCTGCTCTAATAATGAAGATCATCACACTTTTATGAATTTACAACTCAAAGCTAGAACAAGATATGACTCTATGTGAATGCCTCCGGCGGTATACCGGGATATGCAATGAATCAAGAGCGACATGTATGAAGATTATGATGGTGGCTTTGCCATAAATACAATGTCAACTACATGATCATTCAAAGAGCAATATGACAATGATGAAACGTGTCATAATAAATGGAACGGTGGAAAGTTGCATGGCAATATATCTCGGAATGGCTATGGAAATGCCATAATAGGTAGGTATGGTGGCTATTTTGAGGGAGGTATATGGTGGGTGTATGGTACCGGCGAAAATTGCACGGTACAAGAGAGGCTAGCAATAATGGAGGGGTGAAAGGGTGCGTATATCCATGGACTCAACATTAGTCAAAAGAACTCATATACTTGTTGTAAAAATTTAGGAGTTATCAAAAACCAAAGCACTACACGCATTCTCCTAGGGGGATAGATTGGTAGGAAAATACCATCGCTCGTCCCCGACTGCCACTCATAAGGAAGACATTCAATAAATAAAATTGTGCTCCAACTTCATCACAAAGCGGTTCACCATACGTGCATGCTACGTAAAAATTTATTGAAATTTAGGAGTTATCAAAAACCAAAGCACTACACGCATGCTCCTAGGGTATAGATTGGTAGGAAAAGACCATCGCTCGTCCCCGACTGCCACTCATAAGGAAGGCATTCAATAAATAAAATTGTGCTCCAACTTCATCACAAAGCGGTTCACCGTATGTGCATGCTACGGGAATCACAAACTTCAACACAAGCATTCTTTAAATCCATAATCACCGAACTAGCATGACTTTAATATTACTACCTCCATATCTCAAAAGAATTATCAAGTATCAAATTGATCATAGCATCCAATTCACTTTCTATGATAGTTTTTATTATACCCAACTTGGATGCTCATCATTCTAGGACCAAATTTGTAACCATAGCAAATACCATGCTGTTCTAAAAGAATCTCAAAATAATATAAGTGAAGCATGAGATACTAGAAATTTCTATAAAATTAATCTACCACCATGCTCTAAAAGATATAAGTGAAGCACTAGAGCAAAAACAATCAAGCTCAAAAGATATAAGTGAAGCACATAGAGTATTCTAGCAAATTCTAATCAAATAGGCTTCTCCCAAAAGGTGTGTACAGCAAGGATGATTGTGGTAAACTAACAAGCAAAGACCAATATAATACACGACGCTCCAAGCAAAACAAATATCATGTGGTGAATAAAAATATAGCTCCAAGTAAAGTTACCAATGAACGAAGACGAAAGAGGGGATGCCTTCCCGGGGCATCCCCAAGCTTAGGCTTTTGGCTATTCTTGAATATCTTGGGGTGCCATGGGAATCCCAAAGCTTAGGATTTTGCCACTCTTTATTCCATAGTCCATAAAAGCTTTACCCAAAACTTGAAAACTTCACAACACAAAACTCAACAGGAAATCTTATAAGCTCCGTTAGTGAAAGAAAACAAAACCACCACATAAGGTACTGTAATGAACTCATTATTTATTTATTTGGGTGTTAAACCTACTGTATTCCAACTTCCTTATGGTTTATAAACTAATTTATTAGCCATAGATGCATTGAAATAAGCAAACAACACACGAAAAACAGAATCTGTCAAAAACAGAACAGTCTATAGAAATCTGTAACTAATGCAAACTTCTGGAACTCTAAAAATCCTACCAAAATAGGACGTACTAGAAAATTTGTTTATTTATCAGCAGAGAAAAGAATCAATGCAAAAGCACGTTTCTGTGATTTATTGAATTTTTCCTCGTGATCGCAAAGTTTCTGTTTTTCAGCAGAATCAAATCAACCATCATCATAGTTTATCCTATAGGTTCTACTTGGCACAAACACTAAACAAAAGATAAAAACACATCTAAACAGAAAGTAGAAACAAAATTTAACACTAAATAGGAACAAAAACAAAGAACATAAAGAAAATTGGGTTGCCTCCCAACTAGCGCTATCGTTTAACGCCCCTAGCTAGGCATAAAAGCGAGGATAGATCTAACGAGTGCCATTTTTGGCACTAGATTCATAAGTAGCACGCATGATAGATTCATAAGGTAATTTGACTTTCTTTCTTGGAAAGTGCTCCATGCCTTTCTTTAAGGGAAATTGGAATCTAATGTTCCCTTCTTTCATATTGATAATCGCACCAATCGTTCTAAGGAAAGGTCTACCAAGAATAATAGGGCAAGAAAGATTGCAATCTATATCAAGAACGATAAAATCTACGGGAACCAAATTTCTATTTGCAACAATAAGAACATCATTGATCCTTCCCATAGGCTTTTTAATGGTGGAATCCGCAAGGTGCAAATTTAAAGAGCAATCTTCAAAATCATGGAAAACATAAAGTTTTCGGAATCGTGGAAATACTAGCACCCAAATCACACAAAGCAAAACACTCATAATCTTTAATTCTAATCTTTATAGTAGGTTCCCACTCATCATTAAGTTTTCTAGGTATAGAAACTTCCAAATTAAGTTTTTCATCATAAGATTGCATCAAGGCATCAATAATATGTTGGGACATTTACACCTGTGCCCCTAACTCGAACCCACTACTCACATTTGCCCCTAATTTTTAGGTATGCTCAGTTTTGCCCCTCTGCCGTTAGTGTCACTTACAGAAATGCCCTTCCGAGCCGTTGCCGTCCAGTCAAAGGGCGTTGACCGCTATCTGGGCGTTTGTTGGACATTTTGCCCCTGACTACATGTGTCACTTACGGGTGGGACCCACTGAATAAAAATAAAAATAAAAACCATATCCACTCTCTCACTCACTTACATGTGGACCCATCGCAGGAAAAAAACTCTCTCTCACTTACATGTGGGACCCCACATGTAAGTGTCTAGTTATTTTTCTAAATGATTAGTAATTTTGTTAACTGTTAGGGCACACTGATTAGTCTCACTAATTAGGATTAGGGTTAAACTAATTAATAGGCCCCACTGTCATAGGAAGCGCACTAATCCTAGTCAAACCACCGGCGTTAAGCCGCCGGCGATCCATGGCAGAGGGCATGGGAGCTCTGTCGGGCGACCAAAACGGCAATGATTTCGTCCTGCGCATGCGCCTGGGCTTGCTCGGACTCAAACTGAAGTGGCAGGGCGAGCAGGAACGGTCGGAGTCTCGGCCATGGCTGAGGCCAGCGGCGGCGCTGGTCGAAGCATGGTGGCAGAGGGGCTGGAAGGCACAGGGGAGAGGGGATAGAAGGCACGGGGAACAGGGCCTCACCGCGTGCATGCCAGAGTGGTAGAAAGACTCCCGAGGCCCGATGGCGAGCACATGTACCCCGTCTATGGCCGCCGGAGTGAGGTATCATGAGGAGGGGGTTGTACGAAGAGGGGCTCATCGCTGAGTTGTCTAGAAGATCCACGGCGACATATGGATCTCAGGGATGGTAATTTAGCATCAGGGGATCTTGAACGACGGCGAATCGAAGTTGGCGGCCGACGGACAGATGCGGCAGAGATGGCTTCGGTTGAGAAGTTGAAGGGTACCCGATGTCTCTATCGCTGGCGTGGTGATTCATAGCTTGACGACGGGCATCGGGGACATGGCGGCGCGGCCTCTCGACGGCATTGGCCACGGGAGCGGCGACGCTCAGGTGAGCATGTGGGCGACATGCCCTCGGCCTCGGCAGAGGGGGAGGATGATGAGCCAGTTGGCTGGGCTGACTGGGCCGTCCTGGGCCAAAAGGTAAGCGTGTCCTTTCTCTTTTATTTTGTAATTTTCTGTTTTATTTTTTTCCAGGGGAAAAAATGTCCAGTAGACGCCCAGAAAATGGTCAACGCCCTTTGACTGGATGGTAACGGCTCGGAGGGGCATTTCTATAAGTGGCACTAACGGCAGAGGGGCAAAACTGAGCATACCCAAAAATTAGGGGCAAAACTAAGTAGTGGGTTCGAGTTAGGGGTAGAACTGGAATTAGCCCTAATATGTTTGGTAAAAGCTTTGTTTTGACTATAAGCATGAGGAGAATTAACAACAGATTGCAACAAGGAAATACAACTTTTCAAAGAGCAATTATCATAATCAAATTCCTTGAAATCCGAGATAATAGGTTCAATATTATTAGAAGTTGAGTATTCTCCAATCTCTCTTTTACCAAATTTAGCATTAAGATCTAAAGACTCCGAATTCTTGGGATGCCTTCTAGGCAAAGTTGATTCATCATCAGTCCCATAATCATCAAAATTCATATTGCAAAACATAGATCTAATAGGATACGCATCAATAACTTTAAGATCCTCATCATTATTTTCACGGAAACTAGAAGAACACGCTTTTATAAAGCTATCTTTCTTAGCATGCAATCTAGCGGTTCTTTCCTTGCACTCGTCAATGGAAATTCTCATCACTTTGAGGGACTCATTGATATCATGCTTAAGAGGAGAAGGTCTAAGTTTAAGAGAATCAACATCAAGCGAAAGTCTGTCAACGTTCCTAGCCAAATCATCAACTTTGAGCAATTTTTCTTCAAGCAAAGCATTAAAATTCTTTTGAGAAATCATAAATTCTTTCACACTATTCTCAAAATCAGAGGGCATATTATTAAAATTACCATAAGAATTATTGTAGGAATTTCCATAATATTGGAGGAGTTACTAGGGAACGGTCTAGCATTAAAATTTCCTCTATAAGCATTGTTTCCAAAACTATTCCTACCAAAAAAATTCACATCCATAGATTCATTATTATTCTCAATCAAAGAAGACAAAGGAATATCATTAGGATCAAGAGGAGTATTTTTAGTAGAAAACATCTTCATAAGTTCATCCATCTTTCCACTCAAAACATTGATTTCTTCTATAGCATGCACTTTTTTACTAGAAGATCTTTCGGTATGCCATTGAGAATAATTAGCCATAATATTATCAAGAAGTTTTGTAGCATCTCCTAACGTGATTTCCATAAAGGTGCCTCCCGTGACCGAATCTAAAAGATTTCTAGAAGCAAAGTTCAAACCGGCATAAATTTTTTGTATGATCATCCATAAATTCAAACCATGAGTGTGGCAATTGCGAAGCATCAATTTCATTCTTTCCCAAGATTGGGCAACATGCTCATGATCAAGTTGTTTAAAATTCATAATATCGTTTCTAAGAGTGATGATCTTAGCGGGAGGAAAATACTTAGAGATAAAAGCATCTTTGCACTTGTTCCAAGAATCAATACTATTTTTAGGCAAAGATGAAAACCAAACTTTAGCACGATCCCTAAGTGAAAACGGAAATAACTTCAATTTGACAATATTGTTATCCGTATCTTTCTTCTTTTGCATATCACACAAATCAACAAAATTGATTAGATGAGTAGCGGCATCTTCACTAGAAAGGCCGGCGAATAGATCTTTCATAACAAGATTCAGCAAAGCAGCATTGATTTCACAAGACTCAACATCATTAAGAGGAGCAATTGGAGTACTAAGGAAGTCATTATTATTGGTATTCGAGAAATCACACAATTTGGTATTATCTTGTGGCATGGCAACAAGTAATCCAACACACAAGCAAACAGAAAAACGGCAAGCAAAAAGAGAGGAGGAGATTGGGAAAGAGAGGGCGAATAAAATGGCAAGGGTGAAGTGGGGGAGAGGAAAACAAGAGGCAAATGGCATATAATGTAAATGCGAGGGAGATGAGTTTGTGATAGGTACTTGGTATGTCTTGACTTGAGCGAAGACCTCCCCGGCAACGGCACCAGAAATCCTTCTTGCTACGTCTTGAGCTAGCGTTGCTTTTCCCCGAAGAGGAGAGGGTGATGCAGCAAGTGTAGCGTAAGTATTTCCCTTAGTTTTTGAGAACCAAGGTATCAATCCAGTAGGAGGCTCCTCAAAAGTCCCACACGCCTACACAAACAAACCGAGAACTCGCAACCAACGCAATAAAGGGGTTGTCAATCCCTTCACGGCCACTTATGAAAGTGAGATCTGATAGAGATAGTATGATAAGATAAATATATTTTTGGTATTTTATAATATAGATGCAAGAAAGTAAAGATGCAAACAAAAGTAGATTGAAAGAAAATATGATAGGAGATAGACCCGGGGGCCATAGGTCTCACTAGAGGCTTCTCCCGAGAGCATAAGTATTACGGTGGGTGAACAAATTACTGTCAAGCAATTGATAGAAAAGCGAATAATTATGACGTTATCTAGGCATGACCATCTATATAGGCATCATGTCCATAACAAGTAGACCAACTCCTGCCTGCATCTACTACTATTACTCCACACATCGACCGCTATCCAGCATGCATCTAGAGTATCAAGTTCATAAGAATAGAGTAACGCATTAAGCAAGATGACATGATGTAGAGGGATAAACTCATGCAATATGATATAAACCCCATCTTGTTATCCTCGATGGCAACAATACAATACGTGTCTTGCAACCCTTTCTGTCACTGGGTAAGAACACCGCAAGATTGAACCCAAAGCTAAGCACGTCTCCCATGGCAAGAAAGATCAATATAGTAGGCCAAACCAAACCGATAATTCGAAGAGACTTGCAAAGATAACTCAATCATACATAAAAGAATTCAGATAAGATTCAATTAATATCCATAGATAAATCTGATCATAAACCCACAATTCATCGAATCTCGACAAACACACTGCAAAAAGAGATTACATCGAATAGATCTCCACAAGAGAGGGGGAGAACATTGTATTGAGATCCAAAAAGAGAGAAGAAGCCATCTAGCTAATAACTATAGACCCGTAGGTCTGTGGTAAACTACTCACAACTCATAGGAGGGGCAAGGATGTTGATGTAGAGGCCCTCCATGGTCGATTCCCCCTCCGGCAGAGTGCCGGCGAAGGCTCCAAGATGGGATCTCGCGGATACAGAAGGTTACGATGGTGGAAATTGTGTTTCGTGGTGCCTCTGGATGTTTTTGGGGTCCGTAGGTATATATAGGAGGAAGAGGTACGTCGGTGGACGCCCGAGGGGCCCACGAGACAGGGGGGCGCGCCCTCCTATCTCGTGGAGGCTCCAATTGTTTCTTGACTTGCACTCCAAGCTCTCCGGATCTTGTTCGTTCCAAAAATCATGTTCCCGAAGGTTTCATTCCGTTTGGACTCCGTTTGATATTGCTTTTTTTGAAATACTGAAATAGGCAAAAAAACAACAATATGGGCTGGGCCTCCGGTTAGTAGGTTAGTCCCAAAAATGATATAAATGTATAAAATAAAGCCCATAAACATCCAAAACAGGTAATATAATAGCATGGAACAATCAAAAATTATAGATACGTTGGAGACGTATCACGCGCCCCCACCCTCGTGGGCCCCTCGAGCGTCCACCGACCTACTTCTTCCTCCTATATATACCCACGTATCCTGAAACCTTCTAGGGGCACCACTAAAAACTATTTCTACCGCCCCAACCTTCTGTATCCGCGAGATCCCATCTTGGAGCCTTCACCGGCGCTCTGCCGGAGGGGGAATCGACCATGGAGGGCATCTACATCATCTCCAAGGCCTCTCCTATGAGTTGTTAGTAGTTTACGACAGACCTTCGTGTCCATAGTTATTAGCTAGATGGCTTCTTCTCTCTCTTTGAATCTCAATACAAAGTTCTCCTTGATCTTCTTGGAGATCTATTCGATGTAACTCTTTTTGCGGTGTGTTTGTCGAGATCCGATGAATTGTGGTTTATGATCAAGTTTATCTATGAGAAATATTTGAATCTCCTATGATTTTTTATGTGTGATTAAGTTATATTTGCAAGTCTCTTCGAATTATCAGTTTGGTTTGGCCTACTAGATTGATCTTTCTTGCAATGGGAGAAGTGCTTAGCTTTGGGTTGAATCTTGCGGTGTCTTTTCCCAGGGGCAGCAAGGCACGTATTGTATTGTTGCCATCGAGGATAAAAAGATGGGGTTTATATCATATTGCATGAGTTTATCCCTTTACATCATGTCATCTTTCTTAATGCGTTACTCTGTTCTTTATGAACTTAGTACTCTAGATGCACGAAGGAGTCGGTCGATGTGTAGAGTAATAGTAGTAGATGCAGGCAAGAGTCGGTCTACTTGTCACGGACGTGATGTCTATATACATGATCATGCCTAGATAATCTCATAACTATGCGCTTTTCTATCAATTGCTCGACAGTAATTTGTTCACCCTCCGTAATACTTATGCTATCTTGAGAGAAGCCACTAGTGAAACCTATGGCCCCCGGGTCTATCTTTTATCATATAAGTTTACAATCTACTTTTATTTGCATCTTTTATTTTCCTATCTATATCATAAAAATACCAAAAATATTTATCTTATCATATTATCTCTATCAAATCTCACTTTCGCAAGTGGCCGTGAAGGGATTGACAACCCCTTTATTGCGTTGGTTGCGAGGTTCTTGTTTGTTTGTGTAGGTGCGTGGGACTTTTGAGGAGCCTCCTACTGGATTGATACCTTGGTTCTCAAAAACTGAGGGAAATACTTACGCTACTTTGTTGCATCACCCTTTCCTCTTCAAGGAAAACCAACCCAACCTCAAGACCTAGCATTATCTTAAAATAAACATTGGCACCCGGCAACAGACTCTGCCGTCCTCCAGCCCCGTAGCTCGTCTATGCCCTTGGCGGGAGTAGGAACGGAGCAAGATCAGGCCCTTCGTTCATCCCATTCCCATCGCACCACAACCAAGTTTCCGGCCTAAAGAAGGATTTCTAGGCGCGGAAAGAGGGGGCACAGTGGTATAGGAATGAACAGGGTTTCATACGTCCAAGTTTCATACAAAAGTATATAGCATGGGATAAAAAGACTTATCTAAGTCTGTAGCCCCTCGGCAACTTTGGCTTGTTGCGGTTAGATGCTTGAGGTCGCAGACCCCGGCAACCTTGGCTTGTCGGGGTCAGGACGCCGATCCATCCCCTCTCCTCCAAGGGGTTTCGCAGAAATGCCCGCGCATCCTGCGAACAAAAAAGGACCAGAAGGAACAGAAAAGACATGCATTCAACCTCTGTGCTAGGGGTTAGTCGCTGTTAAGCACTATCAATCCTAACACAGAGAGAGAAAAACTTGACCTAGCATGCATGCTAAAACTTAGGGCACTAGCGCTTCATTTATTTATTTGTTGCTCAGGGTCTGCGCCTGGCTTGTACAAAGGGTTACATGCCTTGCCGGCAAGGTTTGTACAAAAGGTGGTCTGCCGGGAGGCCCGGCAACCGCGCCTTATGGGTAAAACTTACGAAGATGTTTGCCATTCCGGGAGTTGCTCACCGGAACACCATCTTTGGTCCCCAAGTGGACAGCGCCGGCCATGGGGACTCATATTACCCGATAAGGGCCTTCCCACTTCGGCATCAACTTGCTAGAATTCTTGGCCGACTAAACGCACCGAAGAACAAGGCTGCCTTCCTCAAAGCTTCGGGCATGAACCTTGCGGCTATGGTAGTGGTGCAAAGTTTGCTGGTGGCATGCAACTCGCACAGCCGCCCGAAGACGATCTTCCTCAAGGAGCACTGCGTCATCTTGGCGCAACCGCTCTTGCTCAAGCTCGTTGCAAGCGAGCACTCGAGGTGACCCGTATGTGAGTTTTGTGGGGAGAACTACCTTTGCCCAGGATAAGAGGGAGAGGGGTTTCCGGCTAGCGGCTCGATTTGGCGTCGTTCCGACCGACCAAAGAACCGCCGGCAGCTCGTCGATCCAGCGCTTTCCGCACTCGCGTAGCTTGTCCAAAGTTTTTGTCCATGCCGCCGAGGTCTTGGACGTACTGCAAGATGGTGCGACTTGAGAATTGCGTGCCGCCATCAGTGGCAACCCTGTTTGGCACACCAAAACGGCAGACCAGCCCCTTTAAGAACTTGACAGCTGATGACCTCATAAAAAGGAGGGAATTACTCAGGGTTAGGATGAATTAGCTTTTTGGTCGCTGTGCGGATCACCGTTGCGGCCATGAACGCCGCTTCTCGCCTTTCTTCTTTGGATCCATGAAGATGAGAGAGCTATTGTACTAACTATAGACCAGATTCTCGCAACTAATTCCCCCTACCTGGGGCTCCAAAGGTATCGGGGAAAACCGATCACCTATGGGGTCACAAGGATCCCTTCTATGTTCGACGGGGGATTAGTTGCACGAAGATCAGGTCGAGTGGTTAGCACACCGGGGTTTTTTTATCCAGGTTCAGGCCGCGAGGATGCGTAATACCCTAGTCCCGCTTTACTTGGTTTATGAGTGTTCTTGAGCTTTTGAACTAGCTACAATGCGTGCTTTGTCCAAAAGTCCGAATCCCCTCTCTGTGTGCCTTGGGCCTCCTTTTATACACAAAAGGGGTTGCCAAAGTGGCACACAGGAGGTGGCAAGCTACAGCGATACAAGCTTATCGCTTGATCAACGTAGGACAAGCGCATTTAATGCGATGCCTACATGTCCTCTTGCTTTATCAGGGACGGCAACAAAAGCCATCCCGTCCTTCGCCGCTTCCCCTTGTCTCGCCACGCGTCTGGGCCGACGAGGCATGCAGTGCCACGCTGGCCAACCAGCTATTGTGTTGGCAAAGTGGTAAGCTTCCACGAAGATCTACATGCCGCCACGCAGGCGTCTGCTTCACTGGCATGCTTATCATCGCGTTGGAGTGGTGGTGAGGTGGCGGAACCCTGCCGAGCGCGGGCCTGTCCGAGGCCTAGCGATCGTCCCCGGCAAGGCTTTCCGGGGGCCTTGGAGTCGTCCCCGGCAAGGGTCTTGCCGGGGGTCTTCACTATTTGGCCCTACGTGGACTCATGGGTTGTCGATCTTCGTGAGGAGCCGCATGCTACCAGGCATGTGCTCTCCAGGCCTTGATCTTGAACATTGTCGATGGTGTCAGAGCTCTCAACCCCAAGGGTTGGGGCCTTGCTGGCCTCTTCGCAAGCTGTCCCGGCAAGGGGCTTGCCGGGGGCCTCGCAGGTTGCCTCGGCAAGGCTTGTTGCCGGGCGTGGCCCTGCTTGTCCCTTGTTGTTTGCTACTCCAAGCACTTATCTTGATGTTCTTCGTGCGTGGCTTGCCTTCTGTTGTCTTCCTCTGCCTCGCCGTGCCCTGCTGCAAAGGGGTGGCTGTGACCGTCCGTGCACAAGTAAGGGGTATAGAAGTACACATACTTTTGTACATCGACATCCACGTAGTAGCATAGCTCTAGATCTTCTGGCTCCTCGGGTCCATCATCTAGTCCCAACATCTGGAAAGAGGAAAAGAGGTAGCAAAGTAACTGTGTGTTCCAAAGTAATCGCAAGACTTACATCAAATCTACACTAGATATGCATCGGTATCAAAGGAATAGGGTAGTATATGTGGACAATACTGCAAAAATGCTAGAATATGGGGGAGAAACTCATCCTATCTAAGACTAATCATCTGCCGCCATCATCCTGCAGCAGTACGTAGAAGAGAGGAGCTTATATGGTAACATATCGTAACAACATATAGCAATAAACCTACCTGGAGATCCTTTCCTCGACTACCCAGCGAGAAAATGATCTCGGAGTAGTAAAACAATTAAGTAATACAATAGTATCCGGTTCTAGTTGTAGTAGGTAAGGATTAAACTCCAAGCGTCCTGTTACCATGGATATGGGTATTCGAATAGATTACTTCCCGGCAGTGGTGCACCACATTACCCGATATGCTCAATTACCTCTGGCCGGACCCACTTTTTTGGGTAAAGCTCGGCCTCGGGCCATCAACACATCGTAGTCCTACCTAGACTCTCCAAAGAGGTCAGCACACCGGTCTACATCCTAAGTGCGAAGGGGTCATGGGCCAATCGTCATATGCACTCCCTCGCTCTCCGTGACTAGCCGAGGATCAATCCTGGCTACCTCTTTATACAAAGCAGTCACTTACAGATCACCCCAACAATCAACCTGCCTCTCTAGACTGTGACATCTGTAGAGCTTTCGGGGGAAATGAAATCGCCCATCTTCTTAACATGAAAGATCGAGGAGACTAAACATATATACTCCTCTTTTATACTCCCATCATTAGTTTTTTTAAGCAAACTTCCACTGTTAGTGGATTGGAAAATTGAGTTATCCATTTATTATACCCAATTCCTTAAATGGTGGCCGAACAGATCTAACAACCAGTCCGCCAGAACTCCCCCATGCATGCGTAGCTAAATCTGGACATGGGGTTACGTAAAAACATCTACATACTTACTGATTATTTCAAAGGAGTATATACATATCTGTTTTCTGAATGGAGTATATACTACTATTCTCATAGTATATACTACCATATGTTTATGGTGGACAGGTGGAGTATCCTTCGTATGAAACATGCAATAATATTGATCAGTATATATTGATATCCGATTTTTTTTCTTAGCAAAGATGATAACTGATTGTTGGGAAGGAGTATATGGTTCTTTTCTCAAATGAGATATACTTCTCTTTAAAGGGGTATGTTATATGTGAGGTATATAATACCGCCTATTTTTTAAGTAGTATATACTATTTTTGGGTGGCATATATTAAACATCCAAATTAGTATGTACTCCCTCCATCCCATAATGTAAGACATTTTTTTACACTACACTAGAGTCAAAAAACGTTTTACATTATGGGACGGAGGGAGTACATCTTTAATGAAAGGGTATGTATGTACTGATTTTTCATAGGTAGTATATACTGCTTTTTCTTCGCATATACTTTTTTATTTAAGTGGTACGTGCCAAGCATCCAAAAATGAGGCATCATTATTTAGTATGTGAAAGAGGCATCATTGACGTACATTAAGAGTATGTTTGTACTTCTTTTCTTATGGATATTTATACTTGAAATTTTTGGCATGAAGTATATCTTGTACAGAGTATATAAGCTACCCAAAAAGAAGTACGTGCTATCCATAAGAAAGTATATACATGTTGGATAGTTGGATGCATATTGATTTACATGTTCTTCACCCTGACAACACGTTCGCGCATGTTGGGTCCGCAGAAAACTAGTGCAAAGAAAGCTCGACTATGCCCAGACTATGTCCAGTTGGATCTATGGCCAGACCATGGATGAAGTAACTTGACTGTGAGCGACCAACATGCTAACTATGATGGAGTTGTCTGTTGTCAAGGAAAACGTTGTCAACCCCTCGCCGGATGCATTAGTCTACATCGTCGAGCCATCGCAATGCATCACATCTACATGCATGCATGGCCGAGCCGTCTTGTTGGGCCGCCGGCTGGCCTCATCTCCTCTTCCTCGTTGAGAAGCCCCGCTGACTTCATTATTGTGACCTATAGCAAGCAACTGGAGAAAAAATACAGTAAAAAAGCTTGACGCACCTATCATCATCTTGTACATATACCTGAACACAACTTTATAGTTCCATATCCTTCCTCCAATTACCTCCCGTCCCAATTACCTGTAGGGGGAAAACAATGGTGATACTTGGACGTAAGTGCAGCGTACCCGGTTTGACATCTGGCCAATTCTACCAGGTGGAGTAGCGCCGAAGGAGAGTGCTTGATCTATGGCCAGTATTACTATATATATATATATAGAGAGAGAGAGAGAGTTCAGGATGCATGACGCATGACATGCCACCGTACACTTATGTCACACTTTCTATAGTAATAAATAAATACATGAATGTGAGTACGCCCAATTTTCGTCCGATGACTATAAGGTAAATCACCCTTGAAGTAATTGGTACATCAATCAGGTATCATAGGATAACAGGGTCGAATGAGATTCGTGCATAAAGTATAGAGCGGGGCTACACTTAGACCGGTCACAATGAAAAGTATCATGCATATGATACTACCTTCATAATGCATAGTATCATAATATGGTTTCATGGAAATCTCATTTATTAACATGCATGATACAAACTAGCATATCTTTTTTTATGTAAACTAGTACATCATTTAATATGATACAATATCATGTCATGATACTCAACCTCCTTTTTCCTCATTTAATTGTGTGACACCTTAGAAAAAATGTCTAGTTGGCATCCATGATACTACTATATCTATGATACTCTCATTGTGACGAGTCTTACGTAAATAATTGTACGTGATTTACGTAGATGCTTAGGTGAGCTTTTCTGGTTGGGTGGATATCAGGGAGATGGGCCCACCCAGTTGAAAATCAGTGAGGTGGATAGGTTAATAGGGAAGGTTTCACAATTGTTTACTAGGTGTAGCATTATTGCAAAGTATCGTATATATGCAGAGCAATTTCGTTCGAGTAACACTAGGGGAAACGTTCTCACTCGGAATAGACTCAATGAAATTTACAAAAAGACCCCACCGGAAACTTCATTGGAGAATTTGTAAAATGATTTTTTTTATTGATGATGTGGCTATTTTTACCAAAAAGTTAACAGTAGAGCCAGCAGCTGGATATAAGTTATTGCCACATAATGTATTGCCAGCTCTATAGCCAATATACATAATAGTTATACTTCACGAAGTTATTAGAATCAATTAAGGATTATTTTACAACTCCTTTTTTTCTCCTTTCTCCTCCAATTCAGCAAAAATATATCATTTTAGTTTTATAGCCATTTTACATCACATGTAGCATACCCCAGCTTGTTTGGGATAAAATGCTTTGTTGTTGTTGTTTTTGTTGTTGTTGTTGTTGTTGTTGTTATATTACATTATTTTATTACCATTGCTCTAACCAACGAGCTACTTGAGATGCCATAAGCTACCTAGCCATTGCACATGCGACTGTAGCAGGTTTATATAGTTTAATAAAACGTCCACTTGAATCCATGGATGAACCCAAGGCTGAATCCAAGGTTGAAATATTCCCGATATATAGTACTGCTCGCTAGCTAAACCCAAGGCTGAATCTCAAACTCTGATGGAAGAGTGGATCCAAGTGAGGCTTGTCGACCTAACAAACTAGTCGGACCATAGGGAATATTCATTTGAATCTGGCAAGCTAGCCAGCTACTTCTACAACCAAGTCAAGGGAATATTCACATGCATCTGATTTAAGCGTGGATCCTTGTTTGTAGGAATCTAGTAGGAATTTCATGGGATAGGATTTTCAATGAAATTTCTATGAAGCCCTTTGATTTGTAGGAATGAATTCCTATTCCTATGTAGGATAGGAAAAAATCCTTCGGATATTCAATTCGGTGTCCAGGCTCATCTGCACCCGATGAACAGTAAATTCAAAAAATACTTATTATTTTTGAAAGTTTTTTAGGTGGACAACATTCCAATTTGTGATGATCGTGCCAAATGTCAGCTTGTTCGCACATATGAGGAGGTCATGGCAAAAAAGAAAAAAATGGTCAAAACATTATGTGAACAGTAAACTTTCTTACAGCCCTAAAATTTGTCTTTTTTACTAAGAGCTACTAAAATGTTCAAACTTCACGAAATTTGGTAGTGATTTTCCGCACATTAGCATCTAGCATCACAGAACAAATTGATTTTTTTTACTTCTTTTACTATTTGAAACAAAATTTATTGTTCACCTGATGTGCAGATGCACCCGAGAGCCAAAATGTCGTGTCCCTAATCCTTCACAATTCAAAGGAAAATAATCACGTTAACTCCTTTGGTCCATAGGGTAGGAAAAATCCTAGGAATAGGAAAGTCATAAAAAATGAGATGACATGTATCTCAAATCATACGAGTAGGAATAGGAAATGAGATGTCCTTTGATTTACATCATAGAATTTTTTTCCACTGGGTCAAGGCTAATGTTTATTTTCCTATGAAATGTGGAGAAGAAGAAGAATTCCTCTATAGGAACAGGATTTCATTCCTACAAACCAAAGGGATCTAAAGGAATTTTTTCCTGTAGAAATCCTATCCTATGAAATTCCTACAAGATTCCTCTAAACCAAAGGAGGCCAGATGTTCTTTGGTTCATCGGGTAGGAATAGAAATATCATAGGTAGTAAGATGATATGCATCTCAATTCCTATGAGGAGAGAGATGTCATTTGATGCATACAACAGAAATTTTTTCTATTGAGTCTAGGCTACTAATTTTTTTTCTTTGAAATGTGAAGAATTGATTCCTATCCTACATATTCCTACAAACCAATTTTTTTTCCTACAAAGTTCCTACCTTTTACAATTTTTACAAAATTCCTATGAACTGAAGGAGGCCTTAGCCTAATTTTCTCTTTCTATCCTATGCTTTCCATAGCATCTCTTTTCTTATAGAAATTAAGTTGCATGTCATCTCGCTTACTATGATTTTTCTATCCCTATGTTATTCCTATTCTATGAAGGAAAAAAGGACTCAAGAGAATATTCACGCGCATCTGGCTAGCTAACTACTCCCTCATTTTCGGTTTATAAGGCTAAATTAAAAAATCTCACCAACCAAGGTAGATAGTGAGTGGTGGAATACTTTTTGTAGTTTGCAAAAGCACCTAATTAATGCTCTTGTTTTTCCCTATGTTTATCAATGCATTAATTGCAATGCATGCATGCATAAAGTACATGCATTGGTCAATTTTCTCTTAATACTTGTATGCAATGATTTAATGCACCTTGAAATCTGAACATGGTATCGGGAACAACCAAATTGAGCCTTATAAAATGAAAAAACTAAAATTTTGAAATAAGCCTATAAACCGGAAAGGAGAGAGTACTACCTCCATTCGGATGTCCAGGTTTACACGGCCAGTCAACCAGGTCTACGTTACCAAGGTACTTGTTGATTTAATTAAGCAACGCTTTGATCTCCCCACAAAACCTGCATGTGTGCATTCTCTGACCTCTGTGCATTGCGCCAGTGAAAAAGCATGCATGCAGTGGCTTTTTCTCTCTCTTGCTTGCATGCTGATCAAGTGCAATTAAGCAGCCGGCCTAGTAGAAAATTTGGACGGATCTCACTGGCCAACCGGCCCTTTAAAGATGAACAGAGGTAGTTACTTATCCTACTATAGCCGATTCATGCTTTCTTTATCAAAGCAGCCATCACAGCGATAAAGTGAGGGAGGTTCGCATCCAGATAGAGTTGTTGACGCGGAGTTTACGAGGTTGCTTAGCTAGTCTCCATGCCCGCATGTGCACACACTAGACATCATGATCGCACCAAGGCTGACTAGCCAGTCATCATGGCATGGTGCACGCGTCTACAGTGGTGAACCCGGAAAAAAATATAAAGCATATACTAAAAACCTAAGAGCATCTACAGCCGGACTTAGCAAATCCGGCCTTTCAAACACACGCGAACGCACCTGGCTGCGTCCACGGACACTAACCTGTCACGCTTCAAATTCCCCTTCACAATCGGACATCTTAAATTTATAAAGATGTCGGAAATATGCCCTAGAGGCAATAATAAAGTGGTTGTTATTATATTTTCTTGTTCATGATAATCGTTTATTATCCATGCTATAATTGTATTGATTGAAAACTAAAATACATGTGAGGGTACATAGACAACAACATATTCCTAGTGATCCTCTACCAGACTAGCTCGTTGATCAAAGATGGCTATGGTTTCCTAGTCATAGACATGACTTGTCTTTATATAACGGGATCACATCATTAGGAGAATGATGTGATGGACAAGACCCAAATTATGAACGTAGCATATGATCGTGTCAACTTTATTGCTATCGTTTTCTGCATGTCAAGTATATGTTCCTATGACCATGAGATCATGCAACTCACTGACACCGGAGGAGTACATTGTGTGTACCAAATGTGGCAACATAACTGGGTGACTATAAAGATGCTCTACAGGTATCTCTGAGGGTGTCTGTTGAGTTGGCATGGATCAAGGCTGGGATTTATTACTCCGTATGACAGAGATGTATCTCAGGGCCCACTCGGTAATACAGTATCACAATGAGCTTGCAAGCAATGTGACTAATGAGTTAGCCACGGGATCTTGTATTATGGAACGAGTAAAAAGACTTGCCGGTAACGAGATTGAACTAGGTATGGAGATACTTGAAGGAAATATGCCCTAGAGGCAATAATATTTTTATATTTCCTTATTCATGATAAATGTTTATTATTCATGCTAGAATTGTATTAACCGGAAACTTGCATGTGTGGATACATAGACAAAACATCGTGTCCCTAGTAAGCCTCTACTAGACTAGCTCGTTAATCAAAGATGGTTAAGTTTCCTAACCATAGACATGTGTTGTCATTTGATGAACAGGGTCATATCATTAGGAGAATGATGTGATGGACAAGACCCATTCGTTAGCTTAGCATTATGACCATTCAATTTTATTGCTATTGCTTTCTTCATGTCATATACATATTCCTTTGACTATGAGATTATGCAACTCCCAGATACCCAAGGAATACCTTGTGTGCTATCAAACGTCAGAACGTAACTGGTGATTATAAAGATGTTGTACAGGTATCTCTGAAGGTGTTTGTTGGGTTTGCATGGATCAAGACTAAGATTTGTCACTTCGAGTATCGGAGAGGTATCTCTGGGCCCTCTCGGTAATACACATCATAAGAAGGCTTGCAAGCAAAGTGACTAATGAGTTAGTTGCGGGATGATGTATTATGGAACGAGTAAAGAGACTTGTCGATAACGAGATTGAACTAGGTATGAAGATACTGACGATCAAATCTCGGGCAAAGTAACATACCGATGACAAAGGGAACGACGTATGTTGTCATTACGGTTCGACCGATAAAGATCTTCATAGAATATGTAGGAGCCAATATGAGCATCCAGGTTCCGCTATTGGTTATTGACCGAAGAGGTGTCTCGGTCATGTTTACATAGTTCTCGGACCCGTAGGGTCCGCACGCTTAACGTTCGATGACGATTTTGTAGTATACGAGTTATGTGATTTGGTGACCGAATGTTGTTCGGAGTCCCGGATAAGATCACGAACATGACGAGGAGTCTCGAAATAGTCGAGAGATATATATTGATATATAGGATGATAGTATTCATACACTGGAAGTGTTCCGGGTAGTATTGGGCATTTATCGGAGTACCGAGGGGGTTACCGGAACCCCCAGGGGAATAATGGGCCATATGGGCCATAGGAGGGGAGCACACCAGCCCAAAAGGGGTGGCGCCCCCCCCCCCTAAGGAAGGACGCTGAATAGGATAAGGAGG
>NC_041393.1:69519129-69526929 GCF_002162155.2 Triticum dicoccoides
CCCCCTCCTTCCTCCCTTCCCTCTTCCCTTTTCCCCTCCGGTGAAATAAGGAAGGGGGGCGAAATAGAATAGGAACCCCAAGTAGGACTCCTACTTGGGGCGCCCCAAGGCTGCCCCCCTCCTCCTCCCACCTATATATACATGGGGAGGGGGCGTCTAGAACACACACCAATAATCATTAGCCATGTGTGGTGCCTCCCTCCACAGATTACACCCTCGGTCATATTCTCGTAGTGCTTAGGTGAAGCCCTGCGCGGAACACTTCATCATCACCGTCACAATGCCGTCGTGTTGAAGGAACTCATCTACTTCCTGTACACTTTGCTAGATCAAGAGTTCGAGGGACATCATCAAGCTGAACGTGCGCAGAACTCGGAGGTGACGTACGTTCGGTGCTTGATCGGTCGGAACGAGAAGAAGTTTGCCTACATCAACCACATTGTCAAACGCTTCCTCTTTCGGTCTATGAGGGTACGTAGACACACTCTCCCCCTCTCGTTGCTATGCATCTCCTAGATAGATCTTGCGTGAGCATAGGAATTTTTTTGAAATTGCATGCTACGTTCCCCAACAGTGGCATCTGAGCCAGGTCTATGCGTAGATGATATGCACGAGTAGAACACAAAGAGTTGGGGGTGGTGATCGTCATACTGCTTCCACCAATGTCTTATTTTGATTCGGCGGTACTGTTGGATGAAGCGGGCCGGACCAACCTTACATGACCAGTTCATGAGGCCGGTTCCACCGACAGACATTCAACTAATTTTGCATAAAGGTGGCTGGCGGGTGTCTGTTTCTCCAACTTTAGTTGAATCAAATTTTACTATGGTCGGTCCTTGTTGAAGGTTAAAACAGCAAACTTGATAAATCACCATTGTGGTTTTGTGTCGTAGGTAAGAACTGTTCTTGCTAGAAGCCCGTAGTAGCCACGTAAAACTTGCAACAAGAAAGTAGAGGATGTCTAACTTGTTTTTGCAGGGCATGTTGTGATGTGATATGGTCAAGACATGATGTGATATACGTTATTGTATGAGATGATCATGTTTTGTAAAAGTTATCGGCAACTGGAAGGCGCCTTATGGTTGTCGCTTTATTGTATGAAATGCAAACGCCATGCAATTGCTTTACTTTATCACTAATGGTAGCGATAGCTGTACAAGCAATAGTTGGTGAGACGACCACGACGCTACGATGGAGAGCAAGGTGTCAAGCCAGTGATGATGGAGATCATGACAATGCTTTGGAGATGGAGATCAAAACCACAAGATGATGATGGCCATATCATGTCACATATTTTGATTGCATGTGATGTTTATCTTTTATGCATCTTATTTTGCTTAGTACGGCGTTAGCATTATAAGATGATCCCTTAACTAAAATTTCAAGGTATAAGTGTTCTCCCTGAATATGCACCGTTGCGACAGTTCTTCGTGCTGAGACACCACGTGATGATCGGGTGTGATAGGCTCTACGTTCACATACAACGGGTGCAAGACAGTTTTACACGGGTTAAACTTCACGAGCCTAGCATGTATAGACATGGCCTTGGAACACTGGAGACCGAAAGGTCGAACGTGAATCATATAGTAGATATGACCAACATAGAGATGTTCACCATTGATGACTACTGCATCTCACATGATGATCGGACATTGTTTAGTTGATTTGGATCACGTATCATTTAGATGACTCGAGGGATGTCCATCTAAATGGGAGTTCTAAAGTAATATGATTAATTGAACTTAATTTATCATGAACTTAGTCCTAGTTTTTGAATATCTATGGTGTAGATCAATGGCCCGTGCTACTGTTCCCTTGAATTTTAATACGTTCCTAGAGAAAGCTAAGTTGAAAGATGATGGTAGCAAGGATTATCCTCATTGTTGCACAGAAGAATTATGTCCTTGATGCACCACTAGGTGAAAAGCCTGTTGCAGGAGCAGATGCTGATGTTATGAACGTCTGGCAAGCTCGATCTGATGACTACTCGATAGTTCTGTGTGCCATGCTTTACGGCTTAGAATTGGGACTTCAAATACGTTTTGAACGTCATGGAGCATATGAGATGTTCCAAGAGTAGAAGTTAATATTTCAAGCAAATGCCCGAGTTGAGAGATATGAAGTCTCCAACAAGTTCTATAGCTGCAAGATGGATGCGAACAGTTCTTTCAGTGAACACATACTCATAATGTGGATATCATCATCACTTGACTCAGCGGGAGTTAATCTTCCAGATGATAGTGTTATTGACAAAGTTCTCCAATCACTGCCATCAAGCTATAAAGGCTTCGTGATGAAATATAATATGCAAGGGATGGAGAAGACTATTTCCGAGCTCTTCGCAATGCTCAAAGTTGCGGAGGTAGAAATCAAGAAGGAGCATCAAGTGTTGATGGTTAACAAGACCACTAGTTTCAAGAAAAAGGGTAAGGGAAAGAAGGGGAACTTCAAGAAGAATGGAAAGCAAGGTGCCACTCCCTGGAAGAAGCCCAAAGTTGGACCTAAGCCTGAAACTGGGTGCTTCTACTATAAAGGGACTGGTCACTGGAAGCAGAACTGCCCCAAGTATTTGGCGGATAAGAAGGATGGCAAGTGAACAAAGTTATATTTGATATACATGTTATTGATGTGTACCTTACTAATGCTCGTAGTAGTGCCTGGGTATTTGATACCGGTTCAGTTGCTCATATTTGCAACTCGAAACACAGACTATGGATTAAACGAATGTTGTCTAAGGAACAGGTGACGATGCGCGTCGGGAATGGTTCCAAGGTCGATGTGATCGCCGTCGGCACGCTACCTCTACATCTACCTTCGGGATTAGTTTTAGACCTGAATAATTGTTATTTGGTGCCAGCGTTGAGCATGAACATTATATCTAGATCTTGTTTAGTGCGAGACGGTTATTCATTTAAATCAAAGAATAATGGTTGTTCTATTTATATGAGTAATATATTTTATAGTCATGCATCCTTGAAGAGTGGTCTATTTTTGTTGCATCTCGATTGTGATGATACATATATTCATAATATTGATGTTAAAAGATGCAAAGTTGATAATGATAGTGCAACATATTTGTGGCACTGCCGTTTAGGTCATATTGGTTTAAAACACATGAAGAAACTCCATGCAGATGGACTTTCGGAATCACTTGATTATGAATCATTTGATACTTGCGAACCATGCCTCATGGGCAAGATGACTAAAACTCCGTTCTCCGGAACAATGAAGCAAGCCAATGACTAATTGGAAATAATACATACCGATGTATGCGGTCCAATGAGTGCTGAGGCTCATGATGGGTACCATTATTTTCTAACCTTCACAGATGATTTGAGCAGATATGGGTATATCTACTTAATGAAACACAAGTCTGAAACATTTGAAATGTTCAAAGAATTTCAGAGAAGTGGAGAATCATCGTAACAAGAAAACAAAGTTTCTACGATCTGGTCGCGGAGGCGAATATTTGAGTTATGAGTTTGGCCTTCATTTAAACAATGTGGAATAGTTTCACAACTCACCCCACCTAGAACACCACAGCGTAATGGTGTGTCCGAATGTCGTAACAGTACTTTGTTAAATATGGTGCTATCTATGATGTCTCTTACAGATTTACCACTATTGTTTTGGGGTTATGCATTAGAGACAGTTGCATTCATGTTAAATATGGCACCATCTAAATCCGTTGAGACGACACCGTATGAACTGTGGTTTGACAATAAACCTAAGTTGTCGTTCCTTAAAGTTTGGGGTTGCGATGCTTATGTGAAAAAGCTTCAGCCTGATAAGCTCGAACCCAAATCAGAGAAGTGCGTCTTCATAGGATACCCTAAGGAAACAATTGGCTACACCTTCTACCACAGATCCGAAGGCAAGATCTTTGTTGCCAAGAATGGAACCTTTCTAGAGAAGGAGTTTCTCTCGAAAGAAGTTAGTGGGAGGAAAGTAGAACTTGATGAGGTAATTGTACCTTCTCTCAATTTGGAAAGTAGCTCGTCCGAGAAATCCGTTCCCGTGATGCCTGCACCAACTAGAGAGGAAGCTAATGATGATGATCATGAAACTTCAGATCAAGTTACTACCAAACCTCATAGGTCAACTAGAACATGATCAACACCAGAGTGGTACGGTAATCCTGTTCTGGAAGTCATGTTACTAGACCATGGCGAACCTACGAACTATGAAGAAGCTATGATGAGCCCAGATTCCGATAAATGGCTTGACGCCAGGAAATCTGAGATAGGATCCATGTATGAGAACGAAGTGTGGACATTGGTGGATTTTCCCGATGATCGGCGACCCACAGAGAAATAAATGGATCTTCAAGAAGAAGACTGACACTGATGGTAATTTTTACAGTTCTAGTTTCGAAATGCGGAACTATTCCCGGTTGGCGTAACGTGGGCACGCGTTCTCGGCCGCGTACGTGGTGTTTGAACCATAGGGTGCACACGTCTTGTTTCATCAACCATGCGCGCTTGTTATTACCATCACGCATGCTTCTTTTAATTAGAATGTGTGCCCACCTAGCGCAAACATCTTGATTTGTCTAACTGTTTTTGTTTGTTGTGGCTAATCGCAATCAGTTCATCCGTGTGAAGTGTATGCCGTCAATCGCAGACACCTTGATCTGGTTGACTATTTCTGTTGTGTTGCCTAATTGCATATAGTTCATCCGAGTGAACTGTATGCCATCAATCACACACAACACACCTTGATCTACCCGACTGTTTCTATTGCGTTGCCTAATCACAAATAGTTCATCTGGGTGAACGTATGTCGTATATCGCACACACCTTCATTTGGCTGCCCGTTTATGTTGTTAAAGTCATCGCAAACAATTCATTCGAGTGAATTGTATGCCACACATCGCACACGTAACTATAATCTGAAACATGTTTGTTGTCTTTGCCATTGCAAACGATTTGTATATTTTTTGACAATTTTATTACATCACCGTTTGTGATTAATCCATTGCACACAGTTTCGTTGATGTGTCTGTAATTGTAGTGTCGCGGTAGCAACATCCTGCAGTACTGATATATGGAGGCATAAGCAACATAAGGATTCATGATTCATATACCAAAAGCATCATAATTTGTCATCCCTGTTCACATCGCCAGCTACATAACTACATCCCTACATCGACGTCAAATTATCAAGCTAGATTACTCTGATTCGGAGCAGGTGGGAATCTCCCCCCAATGAAGGAGGCAGTGTAGTTGACACTGGCGGACGGCAGAGTCAATGGCACCAAGTCATCACTCTCCTCAGGTAGCGCTTCTTTCTTGGCTAGCTCCTAAAAAACTTCAGTTGCTCGGCACGTAGGCGGGCCATCATCTCGCAGATGTCTTCGGCCTTCCACGTGATCATCCTGGATCGACTCATAGATTACGCAGTTCCCAACAAGGAACTGTGGGTTCGCCTGAATGAGAGACGCCAAGTACGCCTCATCGTCGACCAGAGAGTCCACCCTAAAGGGAATGGCATTGTAGGGTGACACCATGACTACAATTCAGTGCTAACACCCTTCGGTACATTAACAAAAAAAAGTGTGACAAACATAATTTGACACAAATATCGAGCATCAAATAATAATGTCGGGCAGTCAAACATTTTGCATTCCTGTCACACAGGGTTTGCACAAGATGGAAGAAAAGACAACCCTTTTGAACATAATGGCTTTTGAGTTCTTTACTATCCTACTCTCAAATTAGGGAGTATGATAGTAAAGAACTCGAAAGACATTATGTTGTGAATGGTTCTCTTCCTTCATCGTAGCGAAATTGCTATGTGTTAGGAATGGAGGATGATTGACTTCGACATTACGATTCTATCCATTGAAGCCTGGCTAGTTGTTATTTCTTCTTCCATCGTATGAGAACCTATGTGTTCAAAATAGAGAATGTTTAATGTCGGTAAGTCAAACATTCTGCATTCCTGTCACACAGGGGTTTGTCAAAGATGGAAGAAAAGATAACCATTCTGAACATCATGACATTCGAGTCCTTCAGGATCCTAATACCTAAGTTTAGACTAGGATAGTGAAGAACTCAAAAACCATTCTGTTTTGAATGGTTCTCTTCTTCCATCGTAGTGAAATCGCTATGTGTTAGGAATGGAGAATGATTGACTTCAACATTAAGCTTTTGTCCATGGGCTATTCATTGTTTCTTCTTCCATCGTAAGCAAAAGCTCTGACTTCACATGGATCGAGTATGATCATGACGACTCAAAATAATTAAACACAAGTCAGACAACAATCTTTGAAACAACATATTAGTTAAGTTCACAACAATCATACAAGTAACAAAAGATCTGATGTGTGGACACATTGGCTCTCCACCGACTCCATCAAGGGGTTGCCGCAGTCCCGACCGCAGAAAGGGTGGCCATCAAGGTATCTACGTCTACACGAGCTCTCTCAGCTGAAGGAGCCGCCCTCTTGGCCGCTGCACGAGTGCTCTCCTTGTAGGCAGCCGACCTCTCGGCCGTTGCACGAGCTCTCTTCTCGCAGGCTGCTGTCCTCTCGGCCGTTGCAAGAGCGCTCTCCTCGCAGGCGGCCGCCCTCTCGGCCGCTACCTTCGCTCTCTCGGCAGCTGCGCGAGCTCTCTCCTTTGAGGCCACCACCCTCTGTGCCGCTGCAGCCACCCTATCGGTGGCCTTGGTCTCCGTAACAAGCCGTCTCCAAGTCCCCATCTTTGTCATCCACTAGTGAACACACAGACCTAACCTAACATTTAGAAAAAAACACATTGAATTTAGAATCACAAAGTCCGCACACAGACATAACAAGCATGTGGGTTGACTTTCAGTCCGTCAAGACTCTCTTCAACAACAGTTATCTCTCAAATGGTACTATTTAGTTCTCACGTCAGATGTGTCGTATTTGATGATCCATTTAATCTGGATGTTCTAACCTTTTAAGGTTGCAGCCGATGGTTCGGACCTGACGAAGATGTATACTATGCCCGCCGCAAGCACCTAGATTGTAACATGGAGTATTTGATCCCGAGCTCATATGCTCCCGCATGAATAGTAAAATCAAAAAAAATCAAAAAAATCAAAAAAAAATCTGATTTTTTATGAACATTGATAAAGTTTCTAATTGCATGCAAAATTTCAGGTTGAAATCACATTCGTGGAGGTCTGGGCAAAAAAATAGATGGTCCAAAAAGACTATTGTCGGAAGCATTTTGGAGCATCGATTTTGTTATTTTTGCGCAGACCTTCATGAATTTCATTTTGACCTTTTTAATGCAGTTAGAACATTCATCAATGTACATCACAAAAACATTTTTTTATTTTTAAAATATTTTTTTGACTTTACTGTTCATGCGGGAGCATATGAGCTCGGGATCAAAAGATCACTTTCGCTAAGAAAATAAATAATCAATCGGCAGATGACCCCAACCAAAATCAAAGTCATGGGGATCACAAGGATCCTCAGCAAGCCCGCAGACTGGTTTCTCTAGTTCTGACATTCAATTAGAGCATCTCCAGCCGCACCCGCAACAGGTCCTCCCGAGGCAATTTTTCGGCACTGGGCGCCGAAGAAACACCCCAGTCGTGCCCCCAAGATGCCGAATTCCGCCGGCTCAGCCCATTTCTGGGCCCGAGGATCGCAGGCTGAACCCGGCGCACTGGGGGGGGGGGGCGCTCGGGGGCTCCAGCGCAAGGGAAAACGCACCTGGGGCCACACTGTCAGGCGAAAAGTCAAGCCGACCGTCCAGATTCGCCTCCAACCCCCCGCACCGTCTACCACCCACCACAGCTTTTCCTCGGGATTGTGAATTC
>NC_041393.1:69527632-69541642 GCF_002162155.2 Triticum dicoccoides
CATTCAATTAGAGCATCTCCAGCCGCACCCGCAACAGGTCCTCCCGAGGCAATTTTTCGGCACTGGGCGCCGAAGAAACACCCCAGTCGTGCCCCCAAGATGCCGAATTCCGCCGGCTCAGCCCATTTCTGGGCCCGAGGATCGCAGGCTGAACCCGGCGCACTGGGGGGGGGGGGGCGCTCGGGGGCTCCAGCGCAAGGGAAAACGCACCTGGGGCCACACTGTCAGGCGAAAAGTCAAGCCGACCGTCCAGATTCGCCTCCAACCCCCCGCACCGTCTACCACCCACCACAGCTTTTCCTCGGGATTGTGAATTCCATCTGGGAGTTTGACAACTACTTCAAGTGCAAGAAGGATTGCACCAACACACTTGGATTCACCTCAATCCAGAAGTGCACGACATCTATGAGGATGCTTGCATACGGAGCTCCCAGTGATTCACTCGACGACTGGGCGCATGGCCGAGTCCACCACCATTGAGTGTTTCTACAAGTTCTGCAGGACAGTGTTGGCGGTGTTTGGACTGCAATACTTGCGAACACCCGATGCGGAAGACACTGCTTGGATCCTAGCACAGAATGTAGCAAGAGGATTTCCTGGGATGCTTGGAAGCATCGAATGCATGCATTGGAAATGGAAGAACTGCCCATTTGCTTGGCGGGGGTTGTACAAAGGCGCCAAAGGCGGTTGAAGTGTGGTACTTGAGGTAGTGGTTGAGGGAGTCCTGGATAAGGGGGTATCCGGACAGCCAGACTATATACTTTGGCCGGACTATTGGACTATGAAGATACAAGATTGAAGACTTCGTCCCGTGTCCGGATGGGGCTCGCCTTTGCGTGGAAGGCAAGCTTGGCGATTCGTATGATAGATCTCCTTCTCTGTAACCGACTCTGTGTAACCCTAGCCCTCTCCGGTGTCTATATAAACCAGAGGGTTTAGTCCGTAGGACAACAACAATCATAATCATAGGCTAGCTTCTAGGGTTTAGCCTCTACGATCTCGTGGTAGATCAACTCTTGTAATACTCATATCATCAAGATCAATCAAGCAGGAAGTAGGGTATTACCTCCATCGAGAGGGCCCGAACCTGGGTAAACATCGTGTCCCCAGTCTCCTATTACCATTAGCCTTAGACGCACAGTTCGGTACCCCCTACCCGAGATCCGCCGGTTTGGCACCGACATTGGTGCTTTCATTGAGAGTTCCTCTATGTCGTCGCTGTAAGGCTTGATGGCTTCCTCAACCATCAACAACACATTCTAGGGAGAAACTTTTCTCCCCGGATAAACCTTCGTGTTCGGCGGCTTCGCACTGCGGGCCAACTCGCTTGGCCATCTGGAGCAGATCGACAGCTACGCCCCTGGCCATCTGGTCAGGTTTGGAAACTTGAATTACACAGCTGATATCCGCGCATACTTGATCGTCGATGGATTCGGGCCTGCATCAGGAGTGCCGAACAGTCACGACGAGCATGACTTAAATCTGCTGTCAGACAGTATTCGGGATATCGCCCCTGCAGCCGCTCCGGACCTAAATCCGGGGCAGATCGCGTCGGCCGAGGGCGGGTGGATGAACCCTGCCACGGAGGCCACATACTCTTCGGCGGTAGAGCCTAACACAGACTCCGCCGTTAAGGGGATCTGCGTCACTGGACCCCCGGACCTGTGTCCAGACGTGGGTTCTAAACCGCGCGTGCCCAATCCCATCGAGTCTGATTGGGCTCCAATAATGGAGTTCATCGCCGCGAATATCTTTCAGCACTCCCCCTTTGGCGATGTGCTAAATTCATTAAGGTCTCTCTCTCTGTCAGGAGATTCCTGGCCGAACTATGTCTGGCTCGAGTGGGAAGCAGGCGACGAAGAAATTCATTACCCACCCACCACCCACTTCATTGCCACGATCGGTGATTTGACCGACGTGCTTGACTTCGACTTCGAAGAGATCGACGGTACAGATGACGATGCAGGAGAAGAACAGGAACCACCGCCCACAGGGCGCTGGACTGCCACCTCTTCATATGATATATATATATATATGGTGGACACCCCCACAGAAAATAATGGTGATGAGGCAACAGAAGATAACCCCTCAGGGAAGAAGTCAAAACATGGGCGTCATCGGCGCCGCTCTAAGCCCCGCCATAGCAACACCGACACAGGAGACGAAAACATTCTGGATGGTGCCGAAGATGAATATAATCCCGATCAGCCTACCTTCGAACAGGCCAAACAGGAAGACGAGCAAGCTAGCCCAGATGAACAGGCAACAGACGGAGACTTGAAGGTCGACAATTATATGCGTCTCCCCGAAGACAAGATAAGCTTAGGCGACGACGAATTCGGCGTGCCTGGGGATCCCGTAGAGCAGGAGCGCTTCGAGCGCCGACTTACAACCACTGCAAGAAGCCTGAAGAAGAAGCAACAGCAGCTACAAGCAGACCGTGATCTGCTAATAGCTAGATGGACTGAGGTCCGGGCAGCCGAGGAATACGGACTTGAGCGCCGAATGAAATGTTACCCAAAGCGCAGGCTACTACCTCAATTCGAGAAGGAGGCACTAAAAACCAGACGCCAACCTAAACCCCGCCACCAACACACTGCGGCCAGGGGCTACGTGCAAGCCAGCAAAACATACTAAACAACAACATAGCAAGTACCCCGGGCACATCAGAAGCCAGGAACAACATCTGCAAACCTCGACGCAACAAACATAAGCGTCCCAAGAAAAATGATGATGCCCAGGACATGGAAGTCAATACAGAAGTCCGTGGCCCTCAATCCGGTCAGCGGGAGAAGACACTTCAAAATAATAATTCAGGCCAATCCGGCCTGAGCTGCATACTCGACCGCCCATGTCAAATTCATGGTACCTCAGGAACGGCAGCAAATCGTACCAATAGATAATGCTGGGTATTTAAACAAGTCATCAGGTCGGCGCTGAAGACAGTAAGAAGGGGTCTCAGGGCAAGGAGCCCAGATCATCAAGCAATACAGGGCAAAAGAAATCACTTCCGCCAACACGATGAACATGACAAACACCGTCCACATCCCCAAATGGGAGCGAACGCGCACTCTTCGGGACGTCAACTCAACAAAGCAAGTTGCCCCACCATACAAAAATACGACCAATCATCTTCGATTGAATAGACCGCCTGGCCAATATCAACCAGCGATATCCTCCTATTGGCGGAGACAACAGTCCAAACTTGCTGCACTAGGACACAGTGCGCCGGATAGGTATGGATCACTTAAGGATTAAACCCACTAAAAACATCATTTCAAGGTGTCATACCAGGTGCAAAGGTCAGTTGTATAGACCCCATCACTCTGAAGATGGTCCTCGGATCACCAAAAAGTCACCATACCGAAGAGTTGGTCTTCGACATTATCCCTCTAGGAAGTAGCTATTACGCATCACCAGCAGGAACCGCGATTCAACGCGGTATCATGCCATGCCTATGGCAATCTTAAAATACCAGGCCCACATGACATAGTCACAATTACGGGCAAGACCGAGCATCACCTCGACGCCGAAGAGTATTCGGACACTTTAGCAACAGAAGCAGCGAGTCGCAGCTTATTCAATCGAACCTTGATTTGACAGCCGAACTCCCGGACACTGATAAAGGAGTCCGAACTACTTCACGATATCTCGGCCTGATCAGAGATCAGATAAACCCTCCGGCATAAGCTGGGACGGGCCACATCCCACGGCTCAGCCGCTCCGTGGCACACAAACACCTCTAGAATTTTCTTCGCATGTTCGCCTTTGCGCATAACTGGACTGGCGACATGGAATCAACTCGGACGTACAAAGGGGGAATCTTCATACATTCCCCCCGAATACAATCCGGACATTACTTTGGATCCGTACACAGCTGCCTACCGCCCGGCCCCAACAGGTTCTGTCGTCATGCCTCTCCTTTATAACATGCACCGTACTCATACGCATAGCCGTATTACTCGAATACAACATGTAGAGCCATTTGACGCTTATCTGCTATCATTTCTCATTGACATTTTGTCACAACGGCATCCGAACATTGTGTTATGCCTTAAAACGCCAGAGGCTTCATTGTACCCGCACTACGGCAACAAAGTCTGACCACCTTCTCGGTCGCTCGGCACCCCGAACTTATAGCATTATATGCACCAGCTCTAAATCATGTCTTGGGTCATTAGTTGGGTTTGCCCGGCTCCCATGTTTTGGTACCTTACGTTCCGCAATATCGGCTAAGGTAGCGCTGGAAGAACTACTACGATTGTGTCCCGGTTCTTCCGGACGAGCACCTCAGTAGAGAAAGCCGAAAACTGGCTGTCATGATAAGGAGAGAGCTGGTCGGCTGTTCGAGAGGTTGTAAAATCTTTAAGGATTTATTCCGCACAATGCCATAATAAAATGCAGAGTGCGACAGATCGATCTACCGATCAGGTGCTGTTAGAGCCCGGCGTGCGGTCTTCCGAACACCAGGGGCTGCACCTACCATACTCGAATTCCTATGGCTAAGTGAGAGTGATAAAGCCCTACAGTCCGATTGCCTGGTTCACTATGCTGAACACCTCCTTTATGGACCCAAGAATGGGGTAAAGAGTGTTTAGGTGTATCTCGAACACCCCCATACTTCCTACGTGGGGGCAGAAGCCGACGATTGGCCAACTCTCAAGATTAATATATCAAATGGCCGCACAGGAGGAAAACTTTCATATAACAGGCAAATACATAAATAAAAGTGACTTTGTTCCGCCTTACAAAAGGACATCATGACTTTCTTCAGGGAAATATAATGTCTTTGGCACATTGCTCCGCCACAAGGCGGGCCCCTTTCAGGACACCATCATAATATAATTCGGGCTTGCGGTGCTCCTTCCCCTCCGACGGTCCCTCGGTCATCACCTTCTCAGCATCCAGCTTTCCCAAGTGCACTTTCGCGCAGGCAAATGCCATTCGCGCACCTTCTATACAGACCGACCGCTTAATGACATCAAGTCGGGGACAAGCAGTCACAATTCGCTTCATGAGCCCAAAGTAACTGCTCGAAATGGGCTCGGCGGGCCATAGCCGGATAATCAAATCCTTCATGGCTAGTTCGGCCGCCGGGTGCAGTTCGACCAACTGCTTCAGCTGGTCGACAAATGGCACCGGATAATTCGGCACCAAATACTGCGACCAGAAGAGCTTTTCTGCGATCTTCTTCTTCTAAACTCGATAGAATTGAGCAGCATCAGATATGCTGTGCGGCAGATCCGCAAATGCCCCTGGACAAATCAAGATTCAATGGGTCACCCTGAATTCTTCCTGCTACCGCATATAAATCACTTTGAATAAGAAAAAGCCTTACCAGTCGCAATCTTCCTCGCCTCCTGAATATCCTTCAGAGCAGCTTGGGCTTCCTCCCGAGCATCATTTGCGGCTTGGAGAGCTTGGGCGAGTTCGGATTCTTTCAATGATAGACTCTGCTCCAAAGTCTCACCTTTCTCCACGGCCTCCTGAAGCTCTCGCACAACTTCAATAACCCTGGCCTCGTGCTTCTCGCGAAGAGCCTGCTCCGCGGCTGCCTTCTTTTCGGACAAGGCAACAGCCTTCTTAAGCGCCTCAATTTTGGCATTCGCCCCTAGAACGTGCAATATAAATGCTTTCATTAGGCACAACTATTTATTTGTGCTAAACTTAATAAGGGTTCGACATACCTTGTTTGTCCTCCAACTGCTTCTTCACCCGGCCAAGTTCCTCTTCGGCCCGCTCCAGACTCTGCTTCAGTCCGGATACCTCCACAGTGTGCGAGGCGGCAGTCGCCGCAGATGCCTGTTTATAAAGGAAGAGATATATGTCATGCACTGAGTCTCCTGTGGAAAGGAAATTTGATCCCCTGTCCGGTTCCTTCTCTCACCGGACAGTGTATCAGGGGCAACTATCTATACTATGACAAATCTTCTAAAAACTCCTAAAACATACCTCCAAGCCTTTTATAAGGCTCATGCAGGATTCATTCAGTCCACTCTCAGCGGCCTGAACCTTCTCAATCACCACGCCCATAAGGGCGTGATGTTCATCGACGATGGACTCACTCCTTAGCGTTGTCAATAAGCTGCCCCGCACCTCTGGTTGGAGAGAGGTTGCTGGCGGAGCAGGATCACCCCCTCTAGTCAAGGGGAGCTGCTTGTCTAATCCCGGAGCCCCAAAGGTATCTGGGACTGTGTCCGGCCATGGGCCCAATCCAAGATCGCCCCCGCCGTCGACACTCAGGGGGGCCGCCGCTCCCGTGTATCCAGCCCCGGAGATATGCCCCTCCTGATCTAGCTCCTTTTGGGACGACACCTCGGTGTCATGCCCGAGCTTCGGGGAAGGGGCCTTCGGAGGTGTCTCGCTCTCTATGGCATCTGAGCTCAACGAATCCTCTGACGAGGACTGTTCGGCGTGAGACCTGGCCGGGCTGCAAAAAAGTATGTCACCAATTAATTTATTATGCCTCGGTAATCCAGGATGCATAGATGTGTTTGGATTTTGTGCACTTATGAATTTTCCAGGGGCTGGGCCCTGGGATCCCATTCCGGGCTGCTGTCGGTAGCTGTAGTGGACGCCTCTAGCAGGAGAGTTTTTTCCCTCTTAGGCAATTCGGCCTCCAAAGATGAGGAGCCCGTCCTTTTCTTTCCTCCCCCCGTGGGGGACTCGTCTTCTTCCTCCTCCTCCTCCTCCTCTTCAGAGGAAAGATGGGTATTGGAGTCTTCGGATTTTGTGTACGAAGCACCACGACGACGGAGGTTGCTCCTGGTCTCCTTGGCCTCTTTATGGGCCTCTTTGTTTGGCGCCACATAAGGCACAGGGACCAGCATCTTTGTCAGGAGTGGTCCGGCTGGTTCTTCTGGAAGCGGGGCAGGACAGTGTATCCGTCCCGCCTTCTTCGTCCATCCCTAAGATAATTGCGGGAAGCGCGTTAGGGCATCTTCCCCGGGATATGACAATGAAACATATGGATGGACAAAATATAATGACTACTTACCGGACTTGCGGGGCGGGACAGTTGGTACCCACGGTCCGCGGCGGAGTCCGGCCACGGCTTGCCAGACTTAAAAAGCACCTTCTAGATGTCCTTGTGTGAGGAGCCGTAAATCTCTCACAGGGTCTGGTGCTCGGCCGGGTCATACTCCCACAAATTGCAGGCTCGGTGCTGACAGGGCAGAACCAGGCGGACAAACATCACCTGGACTACGTCAACGAGCTTGATGGCCTTGTCTTCCATACCTTTGACACGTGTCTGGATCACCGACAGTTTCTCGGATGAAGACCAGTTCAAGCCCTTCTTGGGCCAGGACGTAAGCCGCAAAGGGGCTCCGGATCGGAACTCAGGAGCAGCGGCCCACTTTTTGCCGCGCGGCTCAGTGATATAGAACCACTGTTGCTGCCACTCCTTGACGGAATCATTGAAAGTACCTGTCGGCCATGTGACCTTGGGCATCCTGCTCACCATGGCACCTCCGCACTCGGCGTGCTCGCCGTTCACCACCTTGGGCTTCACGTTGAAGATCTTCAGCCATAAGCCGAAGTGTGGCGCGATGCGGAGAAAGGCCTCGCACACGATGATAAACGTCGAGATGTTGAGGAAGGAAAATCGATCCCGTAATAATACATGATGCCACGAACAAATGGGTGAAGGGGGAACCTGATCCCGCAGACAAAATGAGGGAGGAACACGACCCTCTCATGGGACTCCGGAGTAGGGACAATCTGTCCCGCCGTCGGAAGGTGGTGGCCGATTTTCTGGGCCAGGTACCCGGCCGCCCGAAGTTTTTTGATATCCTTCTCCTGGACGGTAGATGCCATCCACTTGCCTCCTGCTCCGGATCCAGACATTTTCGGAGAACCTTTGTTGGTGGAGAAGATGAACGCTCGGGCGTTAGGGCTCAAGCGAAAGAGAATGGACGAGCAGAATGAGAAGGCGTGGGTGAAAAGGAAGAGGCCTTTCCTCTTTATAGAGGCAATGAAACTTTGCGCCTCCCCGCTTGCCTAATGAAACCTGCTCGTTCCCCACTCACCGCGATTGGTGGTGCGGTTGGGTTACCCACACCCGTATTATGAGGATCCCGCGATAAAAGGGACACAATCTCTGCTTCGACAAGACGTGCCAAGGAAACCGCCTCGCAATGTGTGCGGTAGCTGGTTGTAAAAAACAGTTCGAATAAAGGCCGGGCCGTGGCGTGATGTCACGCTACGAAGAGTTGTCAGCAGATTAGATTTGTGGATTATTGTTCTCTCTGTGGTGGTATGTGAAATTTGTCTTGCAGAGCCGGACACGACTTAAGTGTTCAAAATTTACCTTGGAGTATTCGGAGATGGAACCCGTCTTGCAATGCCGAAGATAATCTGCGCCCCGGACTCATCGTCATTGAAGTCTGGTTCAGGGGCTACCGAGGGAGTCTTGGATAAGGGGATATCCGGACAGCCGGACTATATACTTTGGCCGGACTGTTGGACTATGAAGATATAAGATTGAAGACTTCGTTTCGTGTCCGGATAGGGCTCTCCTTTGCGTGGAAGGCAAGCTTGGCGATTCGGATGATAGATCTCCTTCTCTGTAACCGACTCTGTGTAACCCTAGCCCCCTCCGGTGTCTATATAAACTAGAGGGTTTAGTCCGTAGGACAACAACAATCATAATCATAGGCTAGCTTCTAGGGTTTAGCCTCTATGATCTCGTGGTAGATCAACTCTTGTAATACTCATATCATTAAGATCAATCAAGCAGGAAGTAGGGTATTACCTCCATCGAGAGGGCCCAAACCTGGGTAAACATCGTGTCCCCAGTCTCCTGTTACCATTAGCCTTAGACGCACAGTTCGGGACCCCCTACCCGAGATCCGCCGGTTTTGACACCGACAGTGGCCACACAGGACCTCTGGATTTGGCACTCTTTATTTGGAATGCCAGGAACTCACAATAATATCAACGTCCTGCAGTGCTCCACTGTCTTTGTCAAGCTTGATGAAGGTCATTCTCCTCCGGTGAACTTCGGGGTCAATGGCGGCACTACAACAAGGGGTACTACTAACTGATGGCATCTATCCGAGATGGTCGACATTTTTGAAGACTATCTCAAACCCTGTGCCAGGAGGCAAGAACGCCTTCTTTGCGAAGGTTCAAGAGGCTCCAATCTCGATTTGCTGTTGTCCGGTACCCTGCTCAGACCTGGTCGAAAGATGAAATGTGGGAGATCATGACTTGTTATGTCATCTTGCACAACATGATCATTGAAAGCGAGCAGGAAGAGCCAGTTGTGTCCTCTTGCCCAAGTTGATCACCAGCTACCGGCAACCTGAACTGCCTACCTCAATATCCGTCAGGAGATCCGAGACCCACCGGTGCATCAACAACTGCAAGCCTACCTCAATATCCGTCAGGAGATCCGAGACCCACAGGTGCATCAACAACTGCAACACGATCTGGTGGAGCACCTATGGAGGCTCAAGGGCGACGCCGGGAACGACGTGTGATGAAATATGAGTTTTTATTTGTTGAACTATATAATTTGTATTGAGCTATTTGTTGTTGAACTATTTGATTTCTATTCATTTTCTGTGATGAACTATGGAGGGGAAAAAATATTTATGGAGAATTCACGCCGAACCGCGCCGAATATGCGCCGATATCGGGCCATTTTACGACGAAAGTGGGCCGAATAATGGGTCGAAATCGGCGCATGTGGGCAACCTGAGAGCGACGGTTGGGTGCCCAACCGCCCCCAGAGCCGACTTTGCCGCCGGCTCGCCCCCAGGTGGGGGTGGGGGCAACGGATGGAGATGCTCTTAGGGGCAGCAGCACCAATCCTGACCCTGAATGAACATAAAAGTATTCGTGCAAAATTATTTACTACAGAAAACATAGTATTCCAACTTCAGCTAACGCCCCAAAATACTTGAATGAAATGGGGAGGAACTCCTAAAATTTCTGGAGGATTCAGTCTCACCCAGAAAAAGATTCCGAGTATTCCAGTACTCCATATTTTCCATGGAAATCAATGAATCAGAAAAAAGATCCCCACCCATCCGTTTAGTAGTGACCATGAACCGTGTTTTTCGATATAAAGCATGCTTTTATTAATTCAAATGTAGCACGAAGAGGAGAATACAAATTAGAAACCAAGAGTGCTCAGATTCTTCTTCTGCTAAAGACTTCAGCCGCAACCTGTAACCGCAGTTTTGCTCAGTTGGACCGCAGTATGCGCAGTCCTCGTCTGTGTAAAAACCTGACAAAAATTCAAGCCAATCAGCCGCTTGAGCTATACCATCTTTGATCTTTAGCTGCCACATTTCATTTTATCAACATTGGTCAATCGTTAGCACGCACGGTCTTGACAGAAATTATGGTTGGCTAGTTCTTTACGTTGAAATAGACTGTTTCATTGGCAATATTCTGCTAAGAACGAAAGGCCTAAGCAAGCTTGACTTTGAAAGATACGTACCTAGCCAAGAATATCCTGCTGTTGCTCCGAGGATGAAGTTGATCAAAAAAATTCGCTGAAAGATACCCATGAAGGTCCGAGTTCGTCAGAAAATCTAGAGGATGCAAGATAATTAAATTGGAGCATCCACAAGGAATTGGCGTACTCTCTCCAGTCTCCATCTCACTGCAACTGTCCCTGTCTGTGAGAGAAGCCATTTCTTTTCTTCTTCTGCGGGGTGAACGACTCGATGAAGGTACATATATATCTTTTTTTTTTCGAAAAAGAAACAACAAGCTGAGCTAAGATGGCTTGAAACTGTGTAACAATTAAGAACTACGTACTGTATTAAGGTAATGCACTGGTGCTTGTATTTCAAGGTACAGACATCCTTTCCCAGATCAGATAAGCAGCTAATTAAAGAACCAAACTTAGCGTTCTCCTGTCAGTCTATTATGCATAATTCTCTAACTTTGACTGTTATGGATATTATTAAAGAAAAACATTTATCATTGATTGAATGAAAGCAGTACCGTTAATTTCTTTTCTCTCAACAAATTCGGTACTGCTAAGTTCATCTGAAAGTTGAGATTTCTTCACCAAGACCATGTATGTTGGAGATTATGGTTTTGTCTGAACCATCAACTGTCTATAAAGGACACCCAACAAAAACTGTCCATAAAGGAGCTGGAGAACCAGTACATCGTTGCTTCAAGACGATATCATAAATAATGTCAATCTGAACAGACAAATGTGCCTTGCAAAAAAAAAAAAAAAAGACAACTGTGTACATCACTAGTGTCAAAAACGCTCTTAAAGTGTTAAAAACGCCCTTATATTATAGGACGGAGGGAGTATATCTTTAATCCGCAAAAGAGATAGGGAAGAATACGACTGTTTATATCCAATTCAAGTTGTGGAATGCAGCGTTGCTTTAATAGCAACAGAAGCATTCTCCTGGTAGGCTGAACCGCTGAAGCACACATGTAAAGTCATATACTACATATGTAGTAATACTGCCTCCGTTCGGTTTACAGGCAACGTTCCATAAAACATGAACTTCCCCAACTTCGGACATTCAGGGTTGTAAAATGCAAACAATACCATTAGAATGTTATTTACAAAAGTTGAGGACTGTACCTGTCTAAACCACCATCTATTTACAAATGAATTTACAGAACTTCTAGTACATCGGTACTACTTTGAAAACATAAGTATATTGTCTAAAGAGAATATGCACACTGAACATCTGCCTCTTCTTTCCAAGAGAGCGCGGAAGAGAGAAAAAACCAAGTCCTCTATAGTCCAAGTTATGGAATGCAGCATCACTTCAATGACGAGTGAAGTACTCATGAGCATCTGCGCTTCCCTTTACCTTAGACATTGCGCATCTCAATCTGAATGTGTCCTGCAGGGACAGAGCCACCATGCATGCCATTCTGCTGCAATGGGTCAGGCTCTGTGTCTCCAACATTTTCGCCGCTCATATCGACGCCCCCGGAATTATTATTGCCAGCTTCATGGAAGGATTGTTGATCAGGGCTGGGGTTGTCACCTATGCCACTCTGCAACAGATGGGACTCATCATTGGTGCCACTGTAGCTGACACTTTCCACATCAGCCTTTCTCAACTTAGTGCATCTGGCATGAATCAACCTCATTATGCTTATCAGCAGCATGAGAGTTGAAATGGATCCAGTGATGACGAAGAGACCAGAGAAGCTTTCTAAAGTAAGAGGCACTGAATCAGTGTCTGGGATTGTGCCAGCATCTATCGGCAATGAAGTTGTGCCAAACCATTTCACTTCGATTCTTGATCCCTCATCCCCTCCTGCTAGGTTCAGGATGGCAGTTGAAAGATTATGAACGAGCGGAGAACCTAGATGAAATGCCTGAAGATAAGAACACAAAGTCAGCAACTAATTATTTTTGGTCCAGACTGCAGCATACGCTGCAAGAACAAATCAGGAATATATACCAAGGCATTAGGTTGAGTAGCTTACAAAACCAAATCCAGGAGTCTTGTATATACACCCGAGCATCCTAAAATCATTTCCATACCGAGGGTCTGAGAGGAAAGAAGTTAAATAGGGGATCTCATCGACGATAGCCGACACCCCTCCATTCTTGGACCCCTTCCACAAAGCCTCAGCATATTCTTCTTTTGTGGTGTAGTTCCTTAACCTGCTTTCACTGATATTATGATTCATCAAGAAGGACCGCACGAATGAATCATCTTGGTATCCTACAAAGTCGCCATTATGCCGGAGCTGGTCAAAATCTGTCACCCAAGGACGGAGCCTCTTTGCAGTCAGAATAGATGACAGGCTTGCTGTATAGCTCTGGACAAGAACCAGCACTACAAAGCACCATATCACCACAACAATTTTTGACAAGGGGCTTCTAATAGTATGGCCTGTCCATGAGATAACCAAGAGATTTTAATCTTGTAACTGTGTTAATACATCAAAATACTTATTATAATGCATCAAATAGTGTCAGGAAGTTTAAGCTTGAGGTGCTGACCATGAGAAAATGTCAAAATGGAGAAAACGAAGTAGAGGGCGGTGCTACACTGTCTCAAACTTGATCCTTGGTACTCCTGATTTCTGGGTAGTTCAATCATCCACACGACAAAGCCAGTATAGAAGAAGAAGACCATGGTTGCAAACCAAAGCTTCCCATTTAGTGGCTTTACAAACGTCCAACGGATTGTATCCGATTCATCCTGGGCAAGCACAAGCATAGACACACCAGACTGTGTGTATGGCATTGTAAAGTCGGTGGTGGTGACTCGTTCCGCCGTTATGGTCACGTCGCCTACTGCACCATCATACATCTATTTGTCCGCCAGAAAGTTAGCATGGATCAAAAGGTATATTTAGGTATAAGAAATTATAATGTTAACAAATCCATACTCAGAAAATAATAAAATGCAAGTGGTGTAGGAATAAGCCTTACCCTTGATGAGACGTTGCCTACTAGCTCATCGTAAGTACCGTTGAAGACAAAAAATGTATAGCACGGACAAGGATGTAAATTCCTTATAGCAGCCTTGAAGATATCAATGCTGTAGCCAGTGACATTTTGTTTCTTGGAGATGGGATCAATAACATTCACAAAAACTTGAAAACCTAGTTTCAGTGGCACAGCAATCTTCAGCCCTGTCTCACCTCTACAATTCTTCCTTGATTTTCTTGTTTCTAGTCTTCTGCTATATCTTCTATCAGGTTCTGGATTAGGAAAGGTTATACTATCACTTCCAAGTGTAAATCCAAACTTGACATGACCCTGGGAACCTGCTACAGGATCTTCCAGCCAGAAGGCACACAATGTTGGAGAATTGCCAGAGAAGGAGAGAACCGGAATGCGGTTGCGGTGGCGGCCCAGGTGAGCGGCGCGATGTGATTTGGTCAGTGTCTCAGGGCCCCATATGATGGCTTGCACTTGCCCTGCCCATTCTTGATTAGGTCATCGGCTGCAAAACTCATATGCATCACAGAATTAGCCGGACAATTAGCATAATGTTGGAACAATTAGGCAATCAAATAAGCCTATTGTTGCATTATTCGTTGAAA
>NC_041393.1:69541959-69549371 GCF_002162155.2 Triticum dicoccoides
GCGCGGTGGTAGCGTGGGGGGGTGGAGGAAGGGCTCGCCATCTCGGATCCGGTCGGGGAGGCGGGATGACGGTGAGGACGCCGCCGGTATGGGGGTTACGGCGGCTGGACGGCGTGCGTTGCTTCGCGAGGAGACGACGACTGCTTTTTTTTTTTTGAGCGAGACCGCGACTGCTGAATGCAGTGGGATGTTCAGCCCTGGAGCAGGTGCATTGCGTGGGCCAACGTTGCGTTAGGCCGGCCGGTTTACCGTGACCAAACCAATCAAAATCTCTCTCTCTGTGTGTGTCTCAAAAAAAAAGACTCAGTGTGCCATAAGTACACCGAGCAAGTTTAGTGAGCAAATTATAACATTTTTTCGAAATAAATTCTTGCATTACTCAGAATCACATATTACAATCTCGTACAACAAGTTGATGTACAAATTATGTGTATTTCACTAAAAAAAAAGAACCAACCAACCTCCATTCCCTAAAGTTTATTCCCTATTTGTCTCTCTCTGCATTCAAATTATCGAGGAAACACGGTAGGGAGCAAACGAGTGAGCAAATGGCTGGCCCGGTTAACTGGATTTAGTTTTGGGAAGGTTCTAGCTCATGTTTTATCAGTTTTAGGAAGTTACTAGAAGGTTCCATTTTGGTTTATTCTTTTTCCTATATTTTCTACCTAATTACATGCTTTTTTGTTTTTTTTTGTTTTTTGGTTATTTCTCTTTCGAAAAATTCACAAATTTAAAATAATATTCGCGGTGTAAAGAATGTTTTCAGTTTTTCAAGAACATGTTATTTTTTCCAAAAAGATCTACAATATTTTTAATAGTGTTCATAATTTCTAAAATGTTAGATTTTTTGAAAATATGTTCACTTTTAAAAAATAAATAAATACCCATGTCCTTTTAATTATGAAAAACAAAAATAGAAAACCGATCGACAACCGGTCAGATGGAAAAATAATTGAGACAAATCGCTCGCTACAACGCTGAGCGGTAATGGGACGGCCCGGCTGAACGAGCTCATATGCGAAACGTAACAGTATTTTTTTTAAACAAGGCAGAAGATTTGCCATTTCATTAATTAAGAGATAGAGTTTTAAACATGGCCCAACAAAGGGCGAGGAATACAAAGGCCATCACTCTCGCGGCATAACAAGCCCCAAGTGCTTAGCACCCGCTAAAACCCACAAATTGATTTCATCCTTAATGTTGCGCACAATGATTGTTGAAGGAGTCGTGGTAGTGCGGAAGACCCTCGCATTGCGTTCCTTCCAAAGCTCCCAGGAGATCAACATTTGCATGGAGGACATGGCCTTCCTTGAATGACCTCTAGCTTGTGAGACACCGATCCACCACTCGTCGACGCTACCCATCGTGCTCCAGTCTCGGGGTTTGACATCCGGTAGGCCAAGCCAATCAACAATGGAACACCAAACTCTCACCGAGAAGCAGCAGTGACAGAGGAGATGTGTCGATGTCTCTTGAACTTGCTTGTAGAGAGGGCAAAGACCGCAGTTGGGCCATCCACGACGGACAATCCTATCCGCAGTCCAAACTCTGTTCTGAATCACAAGCCACGCAAAGAGTTTACATTTTGGGGGTACCCAAGCTCTTCAAACAGCAGCGTACATAGGCAAAATGGTGTGCCCCTCGAATTGCGCTTTGTAGACCGAGGACGTGAAGAACACTTCATCAGCAGTGAACTTCCAAGAAATCTTGTCAGGGACGTCTGGGGTTAAATGGATGTTGCTAAGCTTCTCCCAGAGGCAAACAAACTGTTGGATGTGCTCAAAGGAAAGTCCCTGTTGGGTGCGAATATGGGTCACCCAGAAAATGTTGTGCATAGCCATTTGAACCCAGGAATTTTTCTTATTGGAGCAGTCAAAAATCTTGGGAGCAATATCTTTAGGCCGCAGCCCATTCAACCAAGAGGACTCCCAGAACAGAGCCTTCGCACCATTGCTGATGGAGACTGTGGTGGCAGCAGCAAAAAGGTCTTTGCCGCGCTTATTACAAGGCAAACCAAGCCCGAACCAAGCCTTTGGTGGACCAGGCCAAGCAAACCGAAGCCATCGAAGTCTAAGGGCCGAAGCAAACTTGTCTAGATTAATGATGCCGAGCCCCCCGAGAGATTTAGACTTGCACACTTGCTCCCAATTAACTTTGCACTTGCCTCCCGAAACCTTATCACAGCCCGCCCAACGATAGGCACGGCGAAGCTTGTCAATACATTCCAGAACCTCAGCAGGGAGCTCAAGTGATGTCATGTGGTAAATGGAGATTGCAGTGAGTGAGCACGGCTTTTATCAAAACTCCGCGTCCCGTAGAGGCAACATGCTTTCCAAGCCAAGGGGTGAGCTTGCCAGCAACTCTATCCTTGAGAGGTTGAAAATGAATCGCTCGAAGGCGATTAACCGAAAGGGGTAGCCCAAGGTATTTCATTGGGAAGGTCGTTCTGCTGGCCGGAAAAGCTTGCAGGATGTCGTCAAGGTCCACACCCCCGCGGCAGATTGGCGCGACGCTACTCTTTTGACAATTGGTGATCAAGCCGGTGACCTCGCCGAAGGAGTGTAAGGTGGAATCCAGAAACTGAATGTCATCCTTGACCGGGGCCACAAAAATCGCTGCATCATCCGCATACAACGATGCTCGGGTAGTGGGGGATCTTCTCCCAATCGGGTGCAACTTTCCTTGTGAAGTGGCCTTGGCGAGAATATGATGTAGCGGGTCAATGGTGAGAACAAAGAGCAACAGGGCGAGAGAATCCCCTTGCCTCAATCCCTTCCCATGCTTGATCGGGTCTCCAGCCACCCCATTTAGCAGCACCCTTGAGGAGGCTGAGGAGAGAAGGATCGAAACCCACTCTCCAAAGCGAGCAGGGAAGCCATTGTGACAGAGCATGTCCATGAGGAAGTCCCATCTAACCGAATCGAATGCCTTTTTGATGTCAAGTTTGAAAAGCAAGGTAGGTGTCTTGCTTCGATGGAGTCTCCTGGCAAGGTTCCGGACATATACTTCTCTTTTTGATGAAAGCGCTCTGAGCAGCGGTGACAAGGCTATTCATGTGAGGAGCAAGGCGAGAGGCCAACATCTTGGCAATAATTTTCGCCATGTCATGAATGAGGCTTATAGGTCGATAGTCAGTGATGTGTTCAGCACCGTCCTTTTTAGGGATGAGAGCAATATTAGCGGCATTAAGCCAATGGAAGCCGCTCGCGTGCAAATCGCCAAAACGGTTGACAACCGCAAGAATCTCTGGTTTGACAACATTCCAACAGACCTTGAAGAACACATCGGTGAAACCATCCGGCCCTGGAGCCTTGTCTCCCGGGAGATAAAAAACAGCAGCCTTGACTTCCTCCTCCGTGAATGCAACCCCAAGCTCAGCAAGATCCCAATCCGGCGTGGGAATGCTGCCCCAATTAAAATCCTTTTGCCTGGGGACCCCTTTCCTCATAACAGAGGTAAAATGACTCTGGACAATCACCTTCTTGTGGTCATGGTTAGTGACCCACCCCGAGCCATGCTTAAGTCGATCGATAAAGTTTCTTCTTCTTCTATGATTGATGCGGAGATGAATATATTTGGTGTTCGCATCGTGAACGTGAATTTTTAGAGCACGGGCTCCTGGACACCTTCTATCTTCACCATCTAATGTTGCTTTGAGATCCGTACTACACAACTAACTTACTACATGAAAACTTTCTCTTTTTTGTTTCTTCAAAACAAAACAACAAATGAACTTGAAACTCTTCAGGACAACAAAACATTCTTAGAACAATGTGGGATAAAACTTTCAGATTTTTTTGTCCAAGAAAAATATAGAAAATGAGATTTTTTTAATTAAAAAATCTTATTTCTATTATTTCTGATGCGCGAAAAAATCTGAAAGTATTTTCCCCACATTCTAGTAAGAATGTTCTGTTGTGCTGAAAAAGTATGAAGTTCATATGTTAAACTATATGAGAGAAACGAAAAAGAGAAAACTACTTGCACGAATCGCGATGCAGAATTGAATGGCTAGATAAGGGGGTGTCCATGAGTCTAAGCTCCATAGGATATTTTCCTTCGCATCGCCCTCCTTGAGGTTGGTAATCCTGGAACATTGCCTCTTGCGAGCCCTCTCGAGAGTCGCCAAGCCAAGCACCTTCCGCTTCAGCCTTTTCCTTAGGCCCCTTTCCTCCTCAGAGAGCAAACGGTTCTCTTGCGCCAAATCCAAGAGGAGAATCACCTTCAGGGCCATGTGAAGTTGGACCTTAGTGTTGGAGAAAATAGATTTACTCCAAGCACGAAGTCGTTGGGCTAGTCTTTTTAAGTTTTTGAAACAGAATCTGGCAAGGATCAGAGTGGCTGCAAGGTTCGGTCCAAGCCTTTTGCACAACGGGCAAGAACCCCGGCATCTTGGTCCAAAAGTTTTCAAAGCGAAAAGTCTTTGGCCAGGGAGGGCCATCATCACTGGTCAGGAGCAGCGGGCAATGATCGGAGAGGGAAGAGGAAAGCGCATGAAGAATGTGATTCGCAAAGGTGAGGTCCCAGTCCTCGTTGCAGAAGAAGGAGTCCAACTTGCTCAAGGTTGGATTAGAACGCTCATTGCTCCAGGTGAACTTTCCATTTTGCAAGTGCACCTCCTTGAGCTCACAGGAATTTAGTGTCGCTCGGAATCTGTTGATACGGCTGGGGTCAGCGTTTGGCCTGTTTTTATCCCGAGCTCGATGGATTTGGTTAAAATCCCCGTTGACAAGCCACATCACCCCAGGTTGTGGCTTATCATCTACAATTTTCTTGAAAAAAATATCCTTCAGGTTTGCCCGCGTCGGGCCATAGACGGAGGTAATTTTGAATGTAAGGCCTGAGGAAATTAGGGTGACCATGGCAGAGAGTGAAAAGACTCCGAAGTGAACATGGTCCAGCTTGATAGATTACTCGTCCCAAAGCAGTAGGATGTCTCCGCGTGCCCCGATGGCCGGGCGATGAGCAAACTGACCGAGTCTCTGGCCACCAATGGATGCGGCAATGAAGGAGTCGAGCACCTCCATCTTCGTTTCTTGGAGGCAAACTGACCGAGTCTCTGGCCACCAATGGACATTATTGTTTCTCTAATGGTCGCTCGGCGATCGGGACAATTGAGTCCTCGGACGTTCCAGTTTAGAATTGAAAGATTCAGATTTTGAGCTAACATTGGAGACTGAAAGAAGCATCATAGTAGCGGCAGACTAAAGATAGCTGAGGGTTCTGCATAAAGGTCACCAAGTTGTCATGGGTTACAACACAGTACTGCCTCGCCGAGGCATCAGGTAGCAGCCAGCACAGAAGCAGGCAACAAACAGGCATACAGAAAGCAAAGATTCTAACACTGGTAGAACGTTGATGTTGATCTAACATGATAAACTGGGAAGCACCAAAGCAGCAGCAAGCAAAGTCAGGCTGATTCTGCTGCTGCTGCAGCAGCAGCAGCGCTATCTTGAAGGTCCGGGCGTTCGCATCGCCCTCCTTGAGGTTTGGCCTCTTCTTTAGAACAAGATGGACAGTTTGACACTAGTTGCATCTTCTTTAGAACAAGATGGACACACGTGGCTTGGCCTACCATCTACCGTATAATCCAAACTGATGATCCAACCGTGCGCTCCCACGGAGTGGCCGGCAGCAGGGTGCTCGCTCGCGCTCGTCTCTTTGCTCACGCTCTGGAGCAGCGCCGCATCCGTTGCATCGCTGTCAGCAGTGGCACCGGTGCAGGTCGGCGTGGTGCTGGATCTGACGAGCGACGTGAGGAGGGAGAGGCGCGTCTGCATTTCCACGGCGTTGGACGACTTCAACGCCGCCCAGTATGCCAGCTCCCGCGCCGCCGCCGCGCCACGGGTCGAGCTGCGTATACGGGACTCGCGCGGGGATCTCGCCGCGGCCGCACATGCTGGTAAATGAACATCGACGATAAATATCTCTCTACTCTTTTTTTTTTTGCGAGATAATATCTCTCTACTCTACTCTTCACTTCAAGCTAGATCACCACTGCATTATCGACATATATATTATACAGGAACACTTGTTTTCTGTGGTAAATGCACTTCCGGGAAAGGACCTTTGTATTATTATCCCTTTCTATGGGGAGCTCTTATTTCATGCTACTCCCTCCACTACCGGAATAATGTTATATGCCTACGGCCTTATCTATGCCGACAGCTGCCGTAGGCATAGATGGAGCTATGCCGACGGCCTGGGCAATACCGTCGGCGCAGAAAAGCCGTCGGCATAGCTCCATTTATGCCTACGGCAGCCGTAGGCATAGTATGGCCGTCGGCATATATCGATCTATGCCTACGACAACCGTAGGCATAGTTAGGCCGTCGGCATAGAGGTGGCCCTCGTGGCCCAGGGACAGACGGCGGGCTGACACCGTCAAATCTATGCCGACGGCCCTGACGGCGGCCGTCGGCATAAATATCATCTGTTTTTTTTATTAGGAGCTGCCACGTGGCAGAGCTATGCCGACGGCAAAGCCGTAGGCATAGTTTTCCATCTATGCCTACGGCAAGGCCGTGGGCATAGCCTCGCCACGTGGCGCCTCCTGGTAGCCCCTAGCCAAGAACTATCCCTGCGGCTATGCCGTAGGCATAGATATCATTTGGTTTTTTAAATTATTTTTATGTTTTTAAAAGTTAAAATTTGAATAATTTAAATCTAACTTATCTAAACTTAAACATACACAAATTATACATCGACTTGGGGTAGAATTTTCCATAGATTATGAATATACAGTTTTTTTGTTTTTGAGTATGTTAGAAATGTGGCCTCATGTACTTTTTCATATAGGTCCTTATAGTTTGTTAAAATCATAAGTAATTGATACTTGGATCGATTTTGACAAATTTTATATGGTTTTTTATCAGAATCTTGAAAGGATTATGTTGCTATACTATTTTTCAAATTTGAACAAACTTAAATCATGTTTGCTTCAAATTTACAGAAAACACCCTTTTGTTTTGAATTTTTTGTATATTTTTCATTCCTTGGCCAATCAAGACAGATTTTATATCTACATCCATCAGATTGTTTCAAGGATTGTGGTGGCATGCGCAAACACCCGGCAACCGGCTCCGGAGTGTGACTCCTTCATGGATGGCGATGCCGTTGACACTTGGAGGGGGAAAACGGCCACGTTGGGTCGAGACGGAGGGAATCTTATGGTGGGTTTGGCCCAAACGTTGTTCTCAAGTGTTCCTATGGGCTGACCTATCATAACCAGGTGAAAACGTCTGTTGGTCAAATCCCGTATGACAAAAGTCAAAGGCGTAGATCTCCAGGTTAATTGGTCCAGGGTTAGGCCGGTTGGGGGCCTTCGGGGGGTAGCAATGCCACCAGAGCATTGCGCTGGGTCCTCATACATGTCTTAAGGTGTGGTGGCATGTCTGAAGAGGCAATACGCG
>NC_041393.1:69549598-69561541 GCF_002162155.2 Triticum dicoccoides
AATCCCTCTACGGTTTTGGCGTTGCATGAATATTTCTGAACACTCGGAGCGTGATCAATTCATGAAATTTTTACACAGTGCAGACACATGTGATATAATAGGCATTGCAATTTCTTATATTTTTTAAAGATGCAAGAGTATGTGAAAAAAAACCACTACGGATTGTTCTTCGCGTGTCTACGAGTGTGGCCAAGGGCCTTCGGGGGCTAGCTATGCCACCAAATCTTGCATTGGGTCCTCTTACATGTCTGTAAGTGTGGTGTCAGGTGCAAACACCTGTCATGTGGCTCCGGAAATGTGACCCCCTTCACGGAAGGCGCTGCCGCCGGCACTTGGAGGGAGGAAACGGCCGCGTCAGGTCGACACGAGGGGGATCCGGTGGTGGGTTGGGCCCAGTTGGGGGGCTTCGGGTGTAGCAATGCCACCAAAACTTGCATTGTGTCTTAATATATGTATACAAGTGTGATTAAGTGTTGAAATAGCCAACGGAGCAACGGGCAGCACACTTCCTTCACAAAACCGGACACGTTCTCTCATGATAATCAGATACTACCTTGGAGATGGTGTAGTTTACAAGTGGCCTCCTGTGAGGCTTCTACGAAACATGCTCAAACTTTTACCATACCCTACAAGGGCCATATGACTACACCATGCCAGGTCCCGAGGATTTTTGGCATCGTATGATTTCCCATGGATTTTAACGGCTAGATCTGGCATGCCCCGAGTTACATTCACCCTGCGGTGGTGGGGCCTCCCCCTCCTTTGGTTGCACTAGGCCTACACATACCGCAAAGACATCATATGTGATTTTACAAACCACTTCTGGACATCATTTCAGGTGGTCGCCAAGCAGATCTGCAATTTCTCGCATTGAAACCCTACGAATGCAATAAATGTCTCAAATATTGCAGGTGGCCCAGAAAAATGCCATGTCCTGGCACGTGTCATGCAATGGCCCCCTTTGAGAGCACGAGAAGTTTCAAGGTCAACGAAGCAACTGGCATCACACCTCCTTCACAAACTAAACACGTTCTCTCTCGATAGCCAGATACTACCTCGGAGATGGAGCAGTTTACAAGCGACCTCCGGATAGGCTTCTGCGAAACAGGCTCAAACTTTCACCACACTCCACAAGGGCCATATGACGACACCGTGCCAGGTCCCGAGGATTTCCAGCATCGTATGATTTTTGTTTGATTTTAACGGTTGGATCCAGCACGCCGTCGATGTACATTTGCCTCCCGGTGGTAGGGCATGCCCCTCCTTGGGTTGCACTAGTCCTACACATACCGCAAAGACATCATATATGATTTGATGAACCACTTCTGGACATCATTTTAGGTGGCCGCCGTGCAGATCGGCAATTTCCCGCATTGAAACCCTACGGATGCAGTAAATGTCTCAAATATTGCAAGTGGGCCCGAAAAATGCCATGTACTGTCACGTGTCATGCAATGGCCCCCTTTGAGAGCACGAGAAGTTTTGAGGTCAACAGAGCAACGGGCAACACACTTCCTTCACAAACCGGGCACGTTCTCTCTCGTTAGCCAGATACTACGTCGGAGATGGTGCAGTTTACAAGCGACCTCAGGTTAGGTTTCTGCAAAATGCGCTAAAACTTTCACCACACCCTACAAGGGCCATATGACGACACCGTGCCAGGTCCCGAGGATTTCCGGCATCGTATGGTTTGCCGTGGATTTTAACGGCTAGATCCGGCATGCCGCCGACGTACATTCGCCCCCCCCCCCCGGTGGTAGGGCCTGCTCCTCCTTTGGTTGGACGGTACCTACACATTCTCCCCCGGTGGTGGGGCCTATAGCTGCGCGACGCACGGGACGACGTCGGCGCAGACGGGGGCACCCCTGCCGCCCTCCGCCAAGATCCCCTGCAGGCCAGCACCTCCGGCCCGCCCCCATGAGCAGCGGGCAGAGCCACCAGATCGGAACAACGGGTGCCCCAACCAGCCGAGACCCGTACCTGTATCAGCCATGAAGGAAGACGCCTCACCCGAGCCTGATCCAGACAAACCGCAGCCGGAGAGACTGTAGGCAAAATGAGTTTATCAATTTTTTAATTCTAAAAAAATCATTTTTTTGTGGAAAAAACATGAAATTTGGCAGAATATTGGTTTGTGATTCGTAGAGGGTGTGGAAAAAGTTTGAAAAGATTTCATAAAAAACTCTAATAAATCTAGCAAAACAAATACGTAAAGAAGCACACAAAAATGAAGACTTCCTATTGGGTGACCACCCGGTCACGCGGATCGGTGACGTGGATGGCTGGCCTCACGCTCCTCTGCACCTCCAAAAAGAAAAGAAGAAAAAGAAAATGCACGCACGCACGATACAAAATCAAATGAAATTTTGGGCCTTCCCGCGCCACTCAGCCCGCTTCCCTCCCACCCACCAAAATTAAAAAAAAGGAAAAGAAGTAAGAGAGAGCCCACCCAAGACCCAACAGAGCCGCACCACTCCCCACCTCGACCTCTCTCTCTCCCCGCGACCCTTCTCCGCCGCCGCCACCCACGCCGGTGATTTCGGCAGCTTCCGGCGATTCCGGCTGCTGCCGACGACGCCAAGCACACTCGCATGATCGCCTCCGTCCGCTCCGTCTTCCCTTTCGAGCAGATTCGTCGCTCGCGTCCTCTACCGGTCACCCGCGACCATCCCCTAAGCTAGGGTTTCGGCCACCGCGTCGCCGGCGTGGCTCCGGCAGCTCAGGTACATCTCTCCGTCGAGATCCCTCGCAACCCACCCTCTCTTACTCACCTGTATCCTCTCCCTCCCAGATCGAGCACGCCAATGTCGCCGTCGTTTCGCTTGCGCTAGAACAGCAAAGGGAAGGCCATGGACGACGCCGCTCCAGCCCTTCTCCGACGCCATCAAGGTCAGCCCCTCCCTCTCCTATTCGATCTGTTCCCCTACCCTTCCCTGATGTGCCTACCTTCCTCACCCACACGCAGCAGTAGCAGCAACTCGATGCAGGGACGAGGGAGAGGAGGAGTCCTGCTTCCCCGGCGTGCATCCTCTCTCTCGGAACGACACCCAACCTCAAGCGAGAGGTTTTCCTTCCCCTCCATGACTCCCTTGTCCTCCTCGATTTCCTAGGCTTGCTCTCAATTTGCTGCTGCTCTGCTCAGCTCTGCATTTTTTACTTATACACATGCTTGACTGAATTTTGAATGGGTGCTACTGCTGTCACACTCCACTGCTGGGTCCTCCTAGGCTTGGTGCAGATTTTAGATGCAGATTGCTAGGTGCAGATTTTAGATGTTCTTGTCACCACTGCTGCTAGTCACTGCTTGTCTGCTTGTGTTAATTTATATGTCATTGTGACGAGTTGAGATGTTCTGGTAACTTTGATGTCTACCTAGTCGATTTATTAGATATGACGGAAGATGCAAGTGGAGATTTGCATCAAAAATTGCTTGTGAAGATATGATTGCTGATTTCAAAAGTAGGAAGAATAGAAGAGCATATCTCTAGTTGGCAGTAGTGCTAGTTGGTTCTGTTTAGTTGTCTTTTGGTCATTTGGTGTGGTCTGTTCTTTTGGAACACCAAAATTTACCTATCCACAATGCTCAGGTATGTGTGAACCTGCTGTATTGCGTTATTTATGATGATATGGTCGTCTAATTGTCCTTGGCTCCTTGCATATGTTCTACGTACAACTTAGCGGAGTTTTTAATGCATATTGTGTGTTCTTATATAAAGTTGGCCCCCTCTTGAGATTTGGTCACGCTCCGCCACTGCTCCTAGCTAGCTAGCTCTCAGTTTGGATTGCCCTTGTTGGTTGCTGCAACCAGGCTAGGCGTATCTTGCATAATATCGATCGATTGAAACTTGTTTGCATATATTGCAAATTTGCATGACTAGTGAACTAGCCCTGTACGTATTTTTTTATAGCACTGAAGTTTGTGTTTGTGCTAAATGGAACACCTGATGCACTTGTCTTGGTACTGCTTTTGTTGCTGTGATGGTGTGGTGTTCAAACAGTTAATGCCACTCATCCATTGATGAACTAGAGTCCATCTCCGGTTTGAATTGACTCTGCTTTTAAGTATATTTTGCTTGCTACCCCAAAAATGTAGTAGAATTTAGCTTATGAATTGGTCTGGTTGGATTTCTCAAGTTATCTCAAGATGCTACAAAATAAATGGTTGTTGTCTCTGCCTTTGATGTTTGATTTGTTTTGATTCGGTTTCCTCACGCCTCTCTGTTCGCTCTGTTCGTGTTGCTGCCGGATCCAGGAAGGTCTTTGAGAACCTAAACGTTCTTTTTTTGATTGATAGATGCATGTGTGGGTGGCAGCAGATCAACCTCCTTCTCAACCCATGTGTAAGCCCAGCCCCTGAGATATTCACCTTCTCAAACCCAATTTTTTTGTCTATCTTGTTCCTTGACAAACAAATTTTTTTAGGCCAAAACTTTTTGTTCCATTACTACCATCTTGCTGCTCTCGATATCCATGCCCTAATTCATACCTGATCCATTCTTAGATGCTAGTAAGTAAACATGACATGTGGTAGAAAACATATTAAGCCACCATTACGTGTGAATTACACCGGCTCATGTCAGCGTATGTAGTTTGGATGAAATTTTCTTTTTGGCAACAAATGCATCAACTGTGACAGAACCATTCATGATTAATTCTGTCCTGTGCAAAATGTAGTGCTAGTTCTGTAGTTCGTCATATGTATATATGTGCTCTACAGTTTTAGTTCTTCTTCTTGTGTTGCTGCACTTGGTCTAGAGATACAACAACATTAGTTAGGTCCGGATGGATCAACACATACAACTAGCAGTGCTAGTAACAAAAAAAAATAACCTTATGATTGATTCTGTTGAGGCTAGCATTCTCTGTTTGTTTTGGAGCACAACCATGTATTGTACGTACTAAGCTAGCTCACGCACACGCATAGCTAGCTTGATTGATTTCTGTAGATACTAGCACCAGCACGCACCAATACAATTATAGCTAGCTCACGCACATGGATTTGTGCTTGTCGTGCTTGTGCCATGAGAAAGATCATTCCTATTTACAGTGATGATGATTCAGAGTAGCACACTTGTTAAATTCTGCTCTTGTACTACCTCATTTGTGGTTGTTGGTTACTGCAGCTAGGTTTTGTTAGCTGTTGGTGTTTAATCTAGCTAGCTAGTAGTGTTGGCAGCTAGCTAGTAGTGTTGGCAGCAAGCTACTCATGTACTAGTAGTTCATCCATATGTGTAATTGATCCTTCCCAGTAATTGAATAATGTGAAGAAATCCTATTGTATCAGCTATGCAGTGCGAACATCAGATCATTTACAATGAAAATCTTTGTTTGCCTCCCGGTAGAAGTATTTCTTGTAACATTTTGGTGATTTCCCTTTGGTAGATGCATTGTATATATTACATATTCATTCTTATGTGTAGGATCTTTGGTTCATTATACTGACTGCATAACACCTCTGTCATCGCTGCCCCGTCTCCCGCACCATCGGCACCGCCCCTCCGCCTTCTCCTTTGATGCTGTAGTGTATTCTTAGAATGAAAATGTTGTGTACATCAAAAATATTTTATGTTCCGTGTTTGCAAAACCATGGTTGTTGAATCATGTCTTATAATTGTATTGGAAATTGCTAGCCTTTTTGGCTAGTATTTTTTTAGTGGATTCTTAGAATGAAAATGTTGTGTACATCAAAAATATTTTATGGCCTGTGTTTGCAAATCCATGATTGTTGAATCATGTCTTACAATTGGATTGGAAATTGCTAGCCTTTTTGGCTAGTATTTTTTTTGGTTTTGGTTCGTAAGTATGCCTACGGTTAAACCGTCGGCATAGATATGCACAGGGCTACCCAGGGTCTGCCACGTGGCAGGGATATGCCTACAGCAAAGCCATCGGCATAGGTGAAAATCTATGCCGACGGCTTTGCCGTAGGCATACCCTCCTGCCAGGAGTCACCGCAGGCCGCCACGTGGCAGAGATATGCCGACGGCTTGCCGTCGGCATAGATTTTCACCTATGCCGACGGCTTTGCCGTAGGCATACCTCTGCCACGCGGCGGCCCGTGATTCGTTGGCGCTTTTGACGGCGCCGTCCGTTGCCGTCATGTGAAAATCACTGCCGACGGCTAAACTATGCCGACGGCCAGACGAAAGCCGTCGGCATAGGCCCCTATGCCGACGGCTAAACTATGCCGACGGTCTGACAAGACTACGCTGACGTGATCTACGCTGACGGGCTATGCCGACGGCAGCCGTAGGCATAGATGTATGCCGACGGGAAATGGCCTATGCCGACGGCCCTGGGCCGTCGGCATAGGTGGCGAGTCCGGTAGTGCTCCGATCTAAAATAAGTGTCGTTGTTTTAAAATTTTAAAATTTTACTAAAACCACGAGACTTATTCTGGATCGAAGGAGTAACTTTTTTTTAGCACAACCTCCTAGGTTTTATTGATTCTCAGTACTAGCTAGTTCGGCCTAATCTGCTTGCTGATCGGACGAGTTGGTGTAGCGAGTACGTCGATAAGTGACAAATGTACCGCACGTATATATACCTACTGCCCGCCGTGTACGTACGTTGATGCGAACCACGTGGGGAGCGACGTGTGATGTGATACAGTCCTCATTCCCCGACGGCTAGCCGATGGTAATGCAGGCAAGATCTGTGGAGAATGCAACGAAACACACTCTCTGTGTGTGTGTGTGTGTGTGAAAGATGACCATCAGGGTCAATGCTTTCTCGCGTCAACCGATGTACAGTAGTTAATTTTTGGGACACCCTAACAAAGTTGTTAGGATTCCAACGGCCACTTGACGTTCAATATTGCCCTGCACATGCATGAAGGATTCGGATCTTTGGCTGGTAAATTCTGGATACAGTAGATTCCCAAAGGAGCACTCATGCCTCATGGATCCATCGGATACAAGTATGTCTACCAATCCAAGGTTCAAAGGACTAGCTAATTGGTTGTTGCATTGACAAACATAACCATACACACGTACTCCCTCCGTTTCTAAATATAAGTTTTTTTTAGAAATTTTAATATGGACTGCATACGGAACAAATTGAGTGAATCTACGCTCTAAACTACGTCTATATACATCCGTATGTAGTCCATATTCACTATTGGAATTTTCCTCTTTGCAGAGTGTTAGGCTCTTTGCCGAGTGCATTATGTCGGGCACTCGGCAATAGTATCTTTGCCGAGTACCTAACTCGGCAAAAACGTGAAACTCGGCAAACAGGCACTTCGCCGAGTGTCATGGACAAAACGCTTGGTAAAACAACAAAACTCGGCAAACAGGGATTTGCCGAGTGCTACACTCAGTAAAAGGGGGTCTTTACCGAGTGTCACGCTCGGCAAAAAGGGGTCTTCACTAAACTGCATGGTTTTGGCTGTAGAGGTTGCATACGACCTGTCCAAAAATCAAAGTTGTTCATTTGACGAGACAGAAAACTTCCATGTTGAGAACTTTTTCATTTTAGGGTTACACTTTTTGGCATGCCAAATATTAATATAGTCTCAAATGACCAAGGTGATGGCCATATTCATTGCATAGTTTATTATAATGTTCTCAAATTAGACACATAGGTGCATCTTTACATTACAAACAATGTTGCCAAATAGAGTTCACGACGTTTCTATACAAAAAAAAATTAATTTTTATTTTCTAAGTGTCAAAATGGGTGTTTTTTGTGAAGCAAGTACAAAAATCAGGGTGCAAAATGGCACCACTCCAATTATCACAGTAAGTAGACCATATTTATGGACAATTCCCAAGTTTCATATCTTTTTTAATTTTCTAGCTACTTTCGCACATTTAAATGACTTTATGGCAATTTCCCGAAAGTAATTCAAAATTGAACTGCAAGGGTGTGATAGCTCATTCATAAAAAATAGCAAAAAATATTTTTAGGTACACAAGTAGTCGTTATATGGGAGAACCGCTTAGAGTTTTGAGAGATTCAACCCCTTGTGAAGAATAGTCATGTCGATCATTTTGACCCGTTTTGGAAGAAATGAAAGAAAAAGAGTACAAGTTTAAAAAATGCAATCCTTCCGCATGGAGTCATTTTATGTGTACTAGTTGCGAGGAAAATTACCAAACTTTCAATATAACGAATTTGAAAAAAATTCCTTCACAAAACGGGCTATCGTGTATGAACATTCATGGATTTCCTCATCACAGCCATATTCATTGCATTGTTTAGTATAGTGTGCCCAAATTAGACACAGAGGTGCGTCTTGACATTACAAACAATGTTGCCAAATAGATTTTCAGTTTTTTTGTACACAAAAGTCAATTTTCATTTTCGAAGTGTCAAAAATGGGTGTCTTTTGTGAAGCAAGTAGAAAAAACAGGGTGCAAAATGGCACCACTCCGATTATCACAGTAAGAAGACCATATTTTATGCATAATTCCAAAGTTTCATAGATTTTCTAGTTTTCAAGCTACTTTCGCACGTTTAAATGACTTGATGCCAATTTTCCAAAAGTAATTCAAATTTGAACTGCAAGTACATGAAAAATTTAAAGATTTTATTTTGAAAAATTATATTTGTGTTATTGAGTCCATACTTGGACCCTATCCAAGAAAAGAAATGGATTTCAAACATGAAGATGCCGAGATATGACCTCAAACATGTAGTTTGTTGGTTTTAAAATTTCAAAAAATGCAATCGAACTCAAAAAAAGCTTGCAAATTGGCATGGTGCGCCCATATGATATCTTCAAGCCATGGTTAAATTATGAGAAGATTTTACTGACTAATTGGTATGTAAAATATGAAAGAAAGATGATAAAGAAAACACAAAAGGGTTTTTCGAGTAACACTCAGTAAAGGTTCGTTGTTTTGTGATTGGTCGAGCAGACCATCCCACGGATCGTGCCTCCCCACCGTCCGATTCTCCAAGATCCAACGGTGCTCAGCACTTTCCTCCCACAACCCAACTCGTAGATTTTAAACGCATTCATCTTTCCTTTTTCTTGAACAGCTCAGTCAAACCAAGCAGTGAACAAAGTTAGTGCAAATGTGGCCATGTAGGTGCTGCAGGAAAGCAACTTGATATTGCGATCCAGATCCGGCAAGAAGTAACGTTGCACTATGACTCAATCCAGTTGGAAGAATAAGCCTATATATCCCAATCCATCGGGTCTAAGTCCCCTTCCAATCAGATTCATAAACACCTAACATAACAGCAGCTGGAGAACAAAGCGTTATCTGATTAGATCCTTGCTTCAAACTCAACCGAATCAAGTTTCAAAAATAGATGTGGAAGAGGCAAAGGTAAGAGCGGGGTTGCCGAATCGTTTCTCAGAGCCGGACGAAACATCTATCTCTATTTACAATACCCTTACCCCCAAGAAAACTTTTTCGAAAAAGGTTGTCATCGTAATAGGGATTGCACCTCAACATGGTAGCCCTCAATTCTGCCAATTGTGTGTGACTTGTACTCTTCTAGGATTTCTCTTTGCCTCAAGTGATTAAACTCATCAACTACACCAACCACATTTCTTACGTAAAACCTCTCTACAATCTCTTGAATTCACTCTTGCCAAGATACTTGTCTCCTATTCACTAAGAAACTGTTGTACCAGCTTTCAGCTCTCCCCCTAAGGTGCATAGCCGAAAGTTCCCACATCCTCTTATCCATTCTCTGCTGCCGCCTCCTATCTTCCTCCTCTCCTCACGCACACCCTCTTTCTTCTCCCTCATCCACTCTCCTTGGTGAGCAGCAGCAACAACAGCGTACAGTAGTAGCAGCAACAACAGCTTCTCCTTTTCCTCATCTCCTCTTAATATCTTTCCTCGTCTCCTCCCCTTGGAGAGGAACAACAACAACAACAGCAGCGTACAGGAGGAGGAGAAGCAAGGAAGAAGTGGCAGCAGCAGCTCTGGCCACCGTTGCGACGGGAGGAGCACGAACAGCGGCAGCCCCGGCCGCCATTGCAAGCTTCGGCCATGACGCGGTGGCGCGGCACGGTGCAGCAGCTTGGATGCATCGTTCATCCATCGTCAAGAGGAGTCGCCGTGCTCGGGCCCCACACCGCCCAAGGCTCTGCTGCCCACCGCCCGCAGCCAACTCTTAGCTCCCCGCCGACGCCGATAGCCTGCGAACTTCTGGACCAGGTGTAGAGGCTGGTCCTTGAACTGCGTGGTAAGGTAGTGCTCGCCAACGCGGTCAGTGCGGTACTACGGCGACCTGCATGGGTGCATGGTGTAAGGGCATATTTAGCCCTAAGGTGTTTTGGTGATTGATGACAATTCTTTTGCGGACTAATCGTGTGCCTTGAGTATTTCAGTCGCTTCGTCGCTAGGCACAAGACGGTTTGGTATCCCTCGAAGACTATTGAAGACGGCGGTGTTCTACATCTCTTTTGGTGGATTTGAGTCGTAGGATAGCCGTACTATTAAGAGGGGGTCCGCGGTGGAAAGGTTTGGGTGGAATCATCACGTACACGTTTTCTCCCGTTGCACCGCCTTTCCCCTTGCCCTTTGGAGCATCCTCCGTTGTCTTCATATTTATGAAAAACGGATTCCTAGTGTTGCTATTCTGAGGCATGCGGCAGTACTGCTCCTAGAAGCGGTAGTACCGCAGGCCCCTGCGGTAGTACCGCAAGCCCTTGCGGTAGTACCGTAGGTGCACATGGTAGTACCGCTCCCAAGGAGCTGTAGTACCGTGGCCTCAGACCAGACTCAGCCACTCGTGCGGTTGTAGGGGCGGATGTAATTTTTTACATCCGTGCCCTACGCGATAGTACCGCCCCACGTGCGCGGGAGTATGGCGAGTCCTGGTCTGGCACAGCGACACGAGCAGAAGTAGGAGCGGATGTAATTTTTTACATCCGCTCCTTGCGCGGTAGTACCGTGTCGGATTTTTGCACTGTTTGATTTTTAGCGGAAGTAGGCACGGATGTATTTTTATTCATCCGCGCCCTTCCCAGGCTAGTCCAATCTGGCCTTGCAGTAGTACCGCAAGGGGGAGCAGTAGTACCGCATCAGTGGCAGTATCGCCCTCAGGCTTGGCGGCTCTGACCTGGACTAGCTCATGTCGTAGCAGCGGTAGTACCGTGGTCCGCCACTGTAGTACCGTAAGCCCATGCGGTAGTACCACTTGTCTGGAGCGGTAGTACCGTAGGTCGTGGGCTGAGTAAGTGGATAACGGTTGGATTAGTCTCTCCACTATATAAGGGGTGTCTTCTTCCTCTAGTTGACCACCTCTTCCATCCCCAAGCTCCATTGCTGCTCCCAGCTCTATTTTTGCCCAATCTCTCTCCCTAGCCAATCAAACTTGTTGATTTGCTCGGGATTGGTTGAGAAGGCCCCGATCTACACTTCCACCAAGAGAAATTTGATTCCCCCCACTAATACCTAGCGGATCTTGTTACTCTTGGGTGTTTGAGCACCCTAGATGGTTGATGTTGGGGAACGTAGCAGAAATTCAAAATTTTCCTACGTGTCACCAAGATCTATCTATGGAGAGACTAGCAACGAGAGAGAGGGGAGTGCATCTACATACCCTTGTAGATCGCTAAGCGGAAGCGTTCAACAGAACGGGGTTGAAGGAGTCGTACTCGTTGTGATCCAAATCACCGGAGATCCTAGTGCCGAACGGACGGCACCTCCGCGTTCAACACATGTGCAGCCCGGTGACGTCTCCCATGCCTTGATCCAGCAAGGAGAGAGGGAGAGGTTGGGGAAGACTCCGTCCAGCAGCAGCACAACGGCGTGGTGGTGGTGGAGGAGCATGGCAATCTTGCAGGGCTTCGCCAAGCACCGCGGGAGAGGAGGAGAAAGAGAGGTAGGGCTGCGCCAAGAGGGAGATCAAATCATATGTTGGGCAGCCCCCATACCTCAAGTATATATAGTGGGACGGGAGGGGCTGTGCCCCCACCTAGGTTTCCACCCCTAGGAGCGACGGCCAGCCCTAGATCCCATCTAAGGGGGC
>NC_041393.1:69561781-69623186 GCF_002162155.2 Triticum dicoccoides
GCACCAGCCCACCTGGGGCTGGTCCCCTCCCACACTTGGCCCATGCAGCCCTCCTGGGAGGGTGGCCCCACTTGGTGGACCCCCGGGACCCTCCCGGTGGTCCCGGTACATTACCGATAAAACCAGAAACTTTTCCGGTGACCAAAACAGGACTTCCATATATAAATCTTTACGTCCGGACCATTCTGGAACTCCTCGTGACGTCCGGGATCTCATCCGGGACTCCGAAGAACATTCGGTAACCACATACAAACTTCCTTTATAACCCTAGCGTCATCGAACCTTAAGTGTGTAGACCCTACGGGTTCGGGAACCATGCAGACATGACCGAGACGTTCTCTGGTCAATAACCAACAGCGGGATCTGGATACCCATGTTGGATCCCACATGTTCCACGATGATCTCATCGGATGAACCATGATGTCGAGGATTCAATCAATCCCGTATACAATTCCCTTTGTCTAGCGGTATTGTACTTGCCCGAGATTCGATCGTCGGTATGCCGATACCTTGTTCAATCTCGTTACCGGTAAGTCTCTTTACTCGTTCCGTAACACATCATCCCGTGATCAACCCCTTGGTCACATTGTGCACATTATGATGATGTCCTACCGAGTGGGCCCAGAGATACCTCTCCGTTACATGGAGTGACAAATCCCAGTCTCGATTCGTGCCAACCCAACAGACACTTTCGGAGATACCCGTAGTGCACCTTTATAGCCACCCAGTTACGTTGTGACGTTTGGTACACCCAAAGCATTCCTACAGTATCCGGGAGTTGCACAATCTCATGGTCTAAGGAAATGATACTTGACATTATAAAAGCTTTAACATACGAACTACACGATCTTTGTGCTAGGCTTAGGATTGGGTCTTGTCCATCACATCATACTCCTAATGATTTGATCCCGTTATCAACGACATCCAATGTCCATGGTCAGGAAACCGTAACCATCTATTGATCAACGAGCTAGTCAACTAGAGGCTTACTAGGGACATGGTGTTGTCTATGTACCCACACATGTATCTGAGTTTCCTATCAATACAATTATAGCATGGATAATAAACGATTATCATGAACAAGGAAATATAATAATAACTAATTTATTATTGCCTCTAGGGCATATTTCCAACCGTCTCCCAGTTGCACTAGAGTCAATAATCTAGTTCACATCGCCATGTGATTAATAGTGATAGGTCACATCGCCATGTGACCAACATCCAAAGAGTTTAATAGTGTCACTAAACTAGTTCACATCACCATGTGATTAAGACTCAATGAGTTCTGGGGTTTGATCATGTTTTGCTTGTGAGAGAGGTTTTAGTCAACGGGTCTGCAACATTCAGATCCGTATGTACTTCACAAATCTCTAGGTCATATTGTAAATGCTGCTTCCACGCTCCACTTGGAGCTATTCCAAATGGTTGCTCCACTATATGTATCCGGTTTGCTACTCAGAGTCATTCGGATAGGTGTTAAAGCTTGCATCTACGTAACCCTTTACGCCGAACTCTTTATCACCTCCATAATTGAGAAACATGTCCTTATTTACTCCAAGGATAATTTTGACCGCTGTCCAATGATCCATGGATCACTCTTGTACCCCCTTGCCAGACTCATGGCAAGGCACAGTTCCGGTGCGGTACACAGCATAGCATACTATAGAGCCTACGTCTGAAGCATAGGGGACGACCTTCGTCCTTTCTCTCTCTTATGCCGTGGTCGAGCTTTAAGTCTTAACTTCATACCTTACAACTCAGGCAAGAACTCCTTCTTTGACTGATCCATATTGAACACCTTCAAGATCATGTCAAGGTATGTGCTCATTTGAAAGTACCATTTAGCGTTTTTGATCTATCCTCATAGATCTTGATGCTCAATGTTCAAGCAGCTTAATCCAGGTTTTCCATTGAAAAACACTTTTCAAATAACCCTATATGCTTTCCAGAAATTCTACATCATTTCCGATCAACAATATGTCAACAACATATACTCATCAAAAATGCTATAGTGCTCCCACTCACTTCTTTGGAAATACAAGTTTCTCATAAACTTTGTATAAACCCAAATCTTTGATTATCTCATCAAAGCATACATTCCAACTCCGAGATGCTTACTCCAGTCCTTAGAAGGATTGCTGGAGCTTTGCATACTTGTTAGCATCTTTCAGGATTGACAAAACCTTCTGGTTGTATCACATACAACCTTTCCTCAAGTATTACGTCGAGGTAACAATGTTTTGACATCCTGTCTGCAAGATTTCATAAATAATGCAGTAACTGCTAATCCAATTCCAATAGACTCTTAGCATCACTACGAGTGAGAAAGCCTCACCGTAGTCAACTCCTTGAACTTGTCGGAAAACATCTTAACGACAAGTCGAGCTTTCTCAATGGTGATACTTACCATCATTGTCCGTCTTCCTTTTTAAAAAATCCATCTATACCCAATAGCCTTACGACCATCAGGTAGTTCTGCCAAAGTCTACACTTTGTTTTCATACATGGATCCTCTCTCAGATTTTATGGCCTCAAGCCATTTGTCAGAATCCGGGCCCACCATCGCTTCTCCATAGCTCGTAGGTTCATTGTTGTCTAGCAACATGACCTCTAAGACATGATTACGTACCACTCTTAAGTAGTACGCGTCCTTGTCGTCCTATGAGTTTCGGTAGTGACTTGATCCGAAGCCTCATGATCACTATCATCAGCTTCCACTTCAATTGGTGTAGGTTCCACAGGAACAACTTCCTGTGCCCTGCTACACACTAGTTGTAGTGATGGTTCAATAACCTTATCAAGTCTCCAACATCCTCCCACTCAATTCTTTCGAGAGAAACTTTTCCTCGAGAAAGGACCCGATTCAAGAAACAATCCCTATTGCTTTCGGATTTGAATTAGGAGGTATACCCAACTGTTTTGGGTGTCCTATGGAGATGCATTTTATCCGCTTTGGGTTTGAGCTTATCAACCTGAAACTTTTTCACATAAGCGTCGCAGCCCCAATTTTTTAAGAAACGACAGCTTAGGTTTCTCTAAACCATAGTTCACACGGTGTCATTTCAATGGAATTACATGGTGCCCTATTTAAAGTGGATGCAGTTGTCTCTAATGCCTAACCCATGAACGATAGTGGTAATTCGATAAGAGACATCATGGTACGCACCATATCCAATAGGGTGCAACTATGATGTTCGGACACACCATCACACTATGGTGTTCCAGGCGGTATTAATTGTGAAACAATTTCCACAATGTCTTAATTGCGTGCCAAAGCTCGTAACTCAGATACTCATCTATATGATCATATCATAGACATTTTATCCTCTTGTCACGATGATCTTCAACTTCACTCTGAAATTACTTGAACCATTCAATAATTCAGACTTGTGTTTCATCAAGTAAATATACAACATCTACTCGAATGAAATATGAAGTAAGAACATAATGATATCCACTGCGTGCCTCCACACTCATTGGACTGTACACATCAAAATGTATTACTTCCAACAAGTTGCTTTCTTGTTCCATCTTACTGAAAACGAGGCTTTTCAATCATCTTGCCCATATGGTATGATTTGCATATCTCAAGTGATTCAAAATCAAGTGAGTCCAAACAATCCATCTGCATGGAGTTTCTTCATGCGTATACACCAATAGACATGGTTCGCATGTCTCAAACTTTTCAAAAAACGAGTGAGTCCAAAGACCCATCAACATGGAGCTTCTTCATGTGTTTTACACCAATATGACTTACATGGCAGTGCCACAAGCAAGTGGTACTATCATTACTATCTTATACCTTTTGGCATGAAAATGTGTATCACTACAATCGAGATTCAATAAATCATTCCTTTTAGGTGCAAGACCATTGAAGGTATTATTCAAATAAACAGAGTAACCATTATTCTCCTTAAATGAATAACCGTATTGAGATAGACATAATCCAATCATGTCTATGCTCAACGCAAACACCAACAAATAATTATTTAGGTTTAACACCAATCTCGATGGTAGAGGGAGTGTGTGATGCTTGATCACATCAACCTCGGAAACACTTCCAACACATATCGTCAGCTCACCTTTAGCTAGTCTCCGTTTATTCCGCAGCTTTTATTTCGAGTTACTAACACTTAGCAACCGAACCGGTATCTAATACCCTGGTGCTACTAGGAGTACTAGCAAAGTACACATTAACATAATGCATATCCAATATACTTCTATCGACCTTGCCAGCCTTCTCATCTACCAAGTATCTAGGGTAATTCTGCTCCAGTGGCTGTTCCCATTATCATAGAAGCACTTAGTCTCGGGTTTGGGTTCAACCTTGGGTTTCTTCACTAGAGCAGCAACTGATTTGCTGTTTCATGAAGTAACCCTTCTTGCCCTTGCCCTTCTTGAAACTAATGGTTTCACTAACCATCAACAATTGATGCTCCTTATTGATTTCTACATTCGCGGTGTCGAACATTGCGAATAGCTCAAGGATCATCATATCTATCCCTGTTATGTTACAGTTCATTACGAAGCTCTAGTAGCTTGGTGGCAATGTCTTTGGTGAAACATCACTTTCTCATCTGGAAGATTAACTCCCACTCGATTCAAGTGATTGTTGTACCCAGACAATCCGAGTACAAGCTCAACGATTGAGATCTTCTCCCTTAGTTTGTAGGCTAAGAAAATTGTCGGAAGTCTTATACCTCTTAACGTGGGCACGAGCCTGAAATCCCAATTTCAGCCCTCGAAACATCTCATATGTTCCGCGACGTTTCGAAATCGTCTTTGGTGCCTCAATTCTAAACCATTTAACATTACCCAATGAACTATCACGTAGTTATCAAAACGTGTATGTCAGATGTTCGCAACATCCACAAACGACGTTCGAGGTTCAGCACACCGAGCGATGCATTAAGGACATAAGCCTTCTACGCAGCAATGAGGACAATCCTCAGTTTACGGACCCAGTCTGCATAATTGCTACTATCAACTTTCAACTAAATTTTCTCTAGGAACATATCTAAAACAGTAGAACTAAAGCGCGAGCTATGACATAATTTGCAAAGGGCTTTTGACTATGTTCAGGATAATTAAGTTCATCTAATGAACTCCCACTCAGATAGACATCCCTCTAGTCATCTAAGTGATTACATGATCCGAGTCAACTAGGTCGTGTCCGATCATCATGTGAGACGGACTAGTCATCATCGGTGAGCATCTTCATGTCGATCGTATCTACCATACGACTCATGCTCGACCTTTCGGTCTCTTGTGTTCCGAGGCCATGTCTGTACATGCTAGGCTCGTCAAGTCAACCTAAGTGTTTCGCGTGTGTAAATCTGGCTTACACCCGTTGTATGTGAACATTAGAATCTATCACACCCGATCATCACGTGGTGCTTCGAAACAACGAACTTTCGCAACGGTGCACAGTTAGGGGAAACACTTTCTTGAAATTATTATGAGGGATCATCTTATTTACTACCGTTGTTCTAAGCAAATAAGATGCATCAACATGATAAACATCACATGCAATCAAAAAATAACATGATATGGCCAATATCATTTTGCTCCTTCTGATCTCCATCTTCGGGGCTCCATGATCATCATTGTCACAGGCATGACACCATGATCTCCATCATCATGATCTCCATCATTGTGTCTCCATGAAGTTGTCTCGCCAACTATTACTTCTACTACTATGGCTAACGGTTAGCAATAAAGTAAAGTAATTACATGGCGTTGTTCAATGACACATAGGTCATACAATAAATAAAGACAACTCCTACGGCTCCTGCCGGTTGTCATACTCATCGACATGCAAGTTGTGATTCCTATTACAAGAACATGATCAATCTCATACATCACATATCATTCATCACATTCTTTTTGGCCATATCACATCACATAGCATACCCTGCAAAAACAAGTTAGACGTCCTCTAATTGTTGTTTGCATGTTTTACGTGGCTGCTATGGGTTTCTAGCAAGAACGTTTCTTACCTACGCAAAAACCACAACGTGATATGTCAATTGCTATTTACCCTTCATAAGGACCCTTTTCGTCGAATCCGATCCGATTAAAGTGGGAGAGACTGGCACCCGCTAGCCACCTTATGCAACAAGTGCATGTCAATCAATGGAACCTGTCTCACGTAAGTGTACGTGTAAGGTCGGTCCGGGCCGCTTCACCCCACAATACCGTCGAAACAAGATTGGACTAGTAACGGTAAGCATATTGAACAAAATCAATGCCCACAACTACTTTGTGTTCTACTCGTGCAAAGAATCTACGCAATAGACCTAGCTCATGATGCCACTGTTGGGGAACGTAGTAGAAATTCAAACTTTTCCTACGTGTCACCAAGATCTATCTATGGAGAGACTAGCAACGAGAGAGAGGGGAGTGCATCTACATACCCTTGTAGATCGCTAAGAGGAAGCGTTCAAGAGAACGGGGTTGAAGGAGTCGTACTCGTCGTGATCCAAATCACCGGAGATCCTAGTGCCGAACGGACGGCACCTCCGTGTTCAACACACATGCAGCCCGGTGACGCCTCCCATGCCTTGATCCAGCAAGGAGAGAGGGAGAGGTTGGGGAAGACTCCATCCAGCAGCAGCACAACGGCGTGGTGGTGGTGGAGGAGCATGGCAATCCTGCAGGGCTTCGCCAAGCACCGTGGGAGAGGAGGAGAAAGAGAGGTAGGGCTGCACCAAGAGGGAGATCAAATCATATGTTGGGCAGCCCCCATACCTCAAGTATAGATAGTGGGACGGGAGGGGCTGCGCCCCCACCTAGGTTTCCACCCCTAGGGGAGGCGGCCAGCCCTAGATCCCATCTAAGGGGGCGGCCAAGGGGGGTAGAGGGGGAAACTTGCCCCCCAAGTAAGGTGGAGGCGCCCCCTCACCAAACCCTAGGCGCCTTGGGCCCTTGTGTGTGTGTGGGGGGGGGGGGGGGGCGCACCAGCCCACCTGGGGATGGTCCCCTCCCACACTTGGACATGCAGCCCTCCGGGGAGGGTGGCCCCACTTGGTGGACCCCCGGGACCCTCCCGGTGGTCGCGGTACGTTACCGATAAAACCCGAAACTTTTCCGGTGACCAAAACAGGACTTCCCATATATAAATCTTTACGTCCGGACCATTCTGGAACTCCTCGTGTCGTCCGGGATCTCATCCGGTACTCCGAAGAACATTCGGTAACCACATACAAACTCCCTTTATAACCCTAGCGTCATCGAACCTTAAGTGTGTAGACCCTACGGGTTCGGGGACCATGTAGACATGACCGAGACGTTCTCTGGTCAATAACCAACAGCGGGATCTGGATACCCATGTTGGCTCCCACATGTTCCACGATGATCTCATCGGATGAACCACGATGTCGAGGATTCAATCAATCCCGTATACAATTCCCTTTGTCTAGCGGTATTGTACTTGCCCGAGATTCGATCGTCGGTATGCCGATACCTTATTCAATCTCGTTACCGGTAAGTCTCTTTACTTGTTCCGTAACACATCATCCCGTGATCAACCCCTTGGTCACATTGTGTACATTATGATGATGTCCTACCGAGTGGGCCCAGAGATACCTCTCCGTTACACGGATTGACAAATCCCAGTCTCGATTCGTGCCAACCAAACAAACACTTTCGGAGATACCCGTAGTGCACCTTTATAGCCACCCAGTTACGTTGTGACGTTTGGTACACCCAAAGCATTCCTACGGTATCCGGGAGTTGCACAATCTCATGGTCTAAGGAAATGATACTTGACATTATAAAAGCTTTAGCATACGAACTACACGATCTTTGTGCTAGGCTTAGGATTGGGTCTTGTCCATCACATCATTCTCCTAATGATGTGATCCCGTTATCAACGACATCCAATGTCCATTGTCAGGAAACCGTAACCATCTATTGATCAACAAGCTAGTCAACTAGAGGCTTACTAGGGACATGGTGTTGTCTATGTACCCACACATGTACCTGAGTTTCCTATCAATACAATTATAGCATGGATAATAAACAATTATCATGAGCAAGGAAATATAATAATAACTAATTTATTATTGCCTCCAGGGCATATTTCCAACAGTTGAGGTCACCTCGGAGCCAAAGTCCATTGTGGTGAAGCTTTGTGGTGTCGTTGGGAGCCTCCAATTAAGTTGTGAAGATTGCCCCAACCTTGTTTGTAAAGGTTCGGTCACCGCCTTCAAGGGCACCAATAGTGGAATCACGGCATCTCGCATTGTGTGAGGGCGTGAGGAGAATACAGTGGCCCTAGTGGCTTCTTGGGGAGCATTGTGCCTCCACACCGCTCTAACGGAGACGTACTTCCCCTCAAAAGGAAGGAACTTCGGTAACACATCCTCGTCTTCACCGGCTCCACTCTTGGTTATCTCGTGCCTTTACTTTTGAAAGCTTACTTGTGTTATATCCCTTGCTTGCTTGTGTGCTTGTTGTTGTTGCATCATATAGGTTGTTCACCTAGTTGCATATCTAGACAACCTACTTTGATGCAAAGTTTTATTTGGTAAAGAAAAGCTAAAAATTGTTAGTTGCCTATTCACCCCCCTCTAGTCAACTATATCGATCCTTTCAATTGGTATCAGAGCCTCGTCTTTTTGTTAAGGAGTTTGTTGTCCGAAGAGTATGGTTGACACTATAGACGGTAGGGAGGAGCACTCCGGTGTGAATCCGAGCTCGCCGTTGAACCGTGGTGTCTCGTGAGGAAATCAATGTGGCTTTGGACACATTGAAGACCTCCATGACAACCGAGTTTGAAAGCATGTTTAATAAATTCTTAGAAGTACTTAAACTATCTACCTCGCCGTTAAAAGTGGGTGATCCCATTGACAAGGTGACGGATGCTAACTCCGACAAGGGGGAAGCTACTAGTGAAAAGTGTCCTTCTACTAGCGGTAGAAATGGCACCGGCATCTTTGCCCATGTGGAACCTCCAATTTATGGAAGACCGATTCCTTCAACTCATTTAAATCATGTCGGCCCTCCTCCAAAGATTGTGAAAAATGAGGACTTTGATTCTTGGGTCTATCGCTTCAAGCTTCATTTAAATCATGTGAATACTAATATTTGGAGAATCATTGAAGAAGGTTTTCATCCACATGACCGAAGCAACTTCACCCCTAGAGAAGCCGTGGATAATCAATTCAATGAGAATGCTCTCTTCATCATTCAAGATGCAGTTCTACCCGAAGATCTCCCTCATCTTCGACCCTTCGCCATGGACAAGGATGCATGGCATTGTGTTGTTTCCCTCTATAAGGGAAGCGCAAGCATTCAATGCTCCAACTATGAAGTGGTCCAAGATGAAGCCAATGAGTTTGCAATGAAAGAAGATGAAGAACCTCGTGAGCTCTTTCGGAGAGTAACTAAACTTGCGGTCTCACTCCGAGATCATGGGAGCAAGGACACGGATGACAATTGGATCAAGCGCAAGTTCCTCAAAGCAATGATTCCTTATCACAAGGCCTTGTCCTCCCTCATCCGTCAAAGACCGGACTTTCACTCCTTGACCTCAAATGAAGTGTTGGATGAGTTTGTGGCAATGAGGATCTTGGACAAGACTGCCGATAATGCGGTGTTGCGTTCTCAGAGAGCAAAGAAGCCCAACCTTGCTTTGAAGGCCAAGGTTATTGTGGAAGAAGAGGAAGATGAGGAGAGCAACCCGGAAGATACAAAATATGATTATCATGAGCACATGGCTCTTGCTTCAAGGCAATTTTGGAGCAAGAAGAACACAAGACCCAACTTCAACAAGAACAACTCAAGTGGGTTCAAGGGCAAGCAGCGTGTGAGAACATGTTACAATTGTGGCAATGTGAGCCACTTTGTTGTTGATTTCCCTTACGAGAAGCGTGAAGACAATGGTGGCAAGCTCATCTGAAAAGACAAAGCCAAGTCCTTCCCAAACAAGAACAACTTCACCAAAAAGACTCCTACTCGAGGGTTGGTGGTTCAAGAAGAATACCATGAGGATGATGATGATAATGAAGAGAGTGAAGCCACGACCATGGCCTCCGTTGCCATTGCCACAACTCCACGGGTGTCCCTCTTCGACTTGCCCAACAAGAACATCACCGCCAAGTGCCTCATGGCTAAAGCCACCAACAAGCTAACCCCCAACATCAAAACCACCATCATTACTAATCCCTCATTGATGGATGGCAATGATGAAAGTGAGGGGTCTAATGAGGAAGTAAATGAATTTGACTCTTTTATGAGTAAGCTCAAGGGAAAATCCAAGAAGCACTTCATTGCTCTCTTGGAACAACTTGGTGAAGCCAATGACATGATCGAGGCTCATGAAGAGACCATCTCTAAGATAGAAGGTCATAGTCGTGACTATGCCGATGAGATATCAGATCTCTCTAATGCTCTTGAGGAAGAGCGTGGGCATCGTTTGGCTCTTGAGGAGTCACACAATGATGACCATGCTAAGTTAAAGAAAGATCTTGATCATGCTCTTGTTGTATCTCGTGTGCTAACTTCCGAGAAGGCTAAACTTGGCATTGACCATGCTAGACTCAAGGAGGAGTTTGATATACTCGACAAGGCCCACAAGGTCTTGAAGGGTGCTCATGCTAGCCTCAAGGAGTCTCATGATCAACTCCAAGTGAAGCTAACTAAAGAAAAATCCACCTTTCCTCATATGGTATTAATTGATAATGCAAATGCCACTAACCCATGTTGTGAGCATGTGCATCTTGTGGAGGAGAATGCCAAGTTGAAGGAGCAACTTGAGAAATGCCTTGTTACGTGCATACAAGGTGAGAAGAACCTCAATGACCTTTTGAGAAATCAAAAGTAAGTTGTGGCTAAGGAGGGAATTGGGTTCACACCCAAGTCCAAGAACAAGAAGAAGAACGACAAGGCCAAACGACCTCCTCCTCTTAAGCAAACTTTTGTGAAGGAGGGAGAGGGTGCTCCTAAGGAGAAGAAGAACAATGTGAAGGGTGGTGATGTCAAAAAGGGCAATGCCAGCCCTCCCAACAAAGCCAGCGACTTTAACCCTTCTTATGTGTTGTGCCGTGCTAGTGATGGGCATGTTTATGCTAAATTTGTTGGTTCTCCTTATGAGTACATTGGATGGTCTATTTGGGTTCCTAATACCCTTGTTACTAACATCAAAGGACCCATTACAAAATGGGTACCTAAAACCAAGCATTGATCTCTTGTAGGTGTTTGCTTCCGGTGGCGGATCATGGTTGCTCGATAGTGGAGCAACAAATCATATGACCGGAAGCAAGGACTTGGTGGTGGACATGCACAAGATTCCTTCTATGCCCACCAATGTAGAGTGGGGTGATGCCTTGTCTTCTAAGGTATTGGGTCTTGGCAAGGTTCTCATTTCTCATGATCTAACGATCGAGAAAGTCATGCTTGTTGAGTCCCTTGATTACAATCTACTTCCCGTTCGTCAACTTGCACTCATGGGCTTTGCCACTTTCTTTGATATTGATACCGTGGCCCTCTTGTGGAGAAAGACTCTTAAAGTAGCCTTCATTGGGCATGTCGAGAACGGTCTTTACGTGATTAACTTTTCGAAGCGACCCACTAAGACCGCGACATGCCTAATGGCTAAAGTTGATGTGGGATGGCTTTGGCATCGCCGTGTAGCCCACGTCAATATGAGATCTTTGCAAAGTCTTCTCAAGGGGGACCATGTCCGTGGACTAAAAAATGTTAGTTTTTCCAAAGATCGTGCTTGTAGTGCGTGTATCGAAGGAAAGCTTCATGAGAAGGCTCACCCTCCCGCGACTATCATCTACTAGAAGAGACCCTTGGAGCTCCTTCATATGGATCTCTTTGGGCCTCCATCCTTTGATAGTCTTGGGGGTATAAAGTATTGCTTGGTGATTGTGGACGATTATTCAAGATACACTTGGGTTTATTTCTTCAAGAGGAAGAGTGAGACTCAACAAACCGTCATCGACTTTGCAAATGAAGCTCAACATCAACATGATGCAAAGATCTTGACAATAAGAAGTGACAACGGCACCGAGTTCAAGAACTACACCTTGGACGAGTTCCTTAGTGATGAGGGGATCAAGCATCAATATTCTGCACCTTATACCCCTCAACAAAATGGTGTCGCGGAGAGGAAGAACCGGACGCTGATGGATGCGGCAAGGACCATGATGGCAGAGTTCAAGTCTCCATACAACTTTTGGGCCGAAGCCATCAACACAACATGTCATGCATCCAATCGGCTCTATCTCCGCAAAGGCTTGAACAAGACTACTTATGAAATACTCACCGGTAACAAGCCCAACCTCAAGTACTTTTGGGTGTTTGGGTGTAAGTGTTTCATTCTCAAGAAAGGTGTTCGTTTGTCTAAATTTGAGGCTAGAGCTTATGAGGGCATATTTGTTGGTTATGCTACAAACTCTCATGAGTACCGTGTTCTCAACAAGTCCACCGGACTCATTGAGGAGATGTGTAACATGGAGTTTGACGAAAATAACGGCTCCCAAGTGGAGCAAAGTGGTACTTGTGATGTAGGTGATGAAATTCCTCCCCAAGCCATAAGAAGAATGGGTGTTGGTCATATCCTACCCATTGAGGAGCCCCTTGTGACCGAAGGAGAAGGACAATGCTCCACTCAAGTGGAGCCATCACTAACTCAAGACCCACACGCTTCCGAAGAACAAAGTGAAGGCCCTCAACCTTTTGAACAATACCAAGGGCAAGATCAACCTCAAGATGGTGGTGAACCACCGAATGATGCCCAAGGTCAAGTTCTCCCCCTCGAGCAAGTTCAAGATCAAGAGCACGCTCAAGATCAAGAACAAGCTCAAGACGGCGCTCAAGATGATCAAGTTACCCCTCCTCTTTCCACATCCGAGGAGGAATTAGAGCGTCGTGCCGCAAACATTGCTTCCAGGCTCACCACCAAAGGTCATCTCATGGAGAATGTGGTTGGAAGCCTAAGAAAGGGGGTAAGCACTCATAGACAATTAGCAAACTATTGTGAACATCACGCGTTTGTCTCTTGTGTTGAACCCCAAAAGGTCTATGAGGCGCTCAAAGATCCGGATTGGCTCAATGCCATGCATGAAGAACTCAACAACTTTGAGTACAACAAGGTGTGGAGATTGGTGCCAAGGCCATCGGGGAACCACAATGTCATTGGAACCAAGTGGATATTCAAGAACAAGCAAGATGTTCATGGGACCATCGTTCGCAACAAGGCAAGATTGGTAGCACAAGGCTACTCCCAAGTCGAGGGTATTGACTACGGTGAAACCTTTGCTCCCGTTGCTCGCCTTGAATCGATTCGTTTGTTGATTGCTTATGCTTCCCATCACAACTTTAAGTTACAACAAATGGATGTGAAGAGTGCTTTTCCTAATGGTCCTATTAGTGAGTTGGTTTATGTCAAGCAACCCCCCGGGTTCGAGGATCCCTACTTCCCCGATCATGTCTATCAACTCGATAAGGCACTCTATGGCCTTAAGCAAGCCCCATGTGCGTGGTATGAACACCTTACCGAGTTGTTGCAAGATTTTGGTTTTGAAGTTGGGAAAATCGATCCCACTCTTTTTACTAAGAAGGTCAAAGGGGAGTTGTTTATGTGCCAACTATATGTTGATGATATTATATTTGGTTCCCCTAACAAAACTTTCAATGCGGAATTTGCCGCTCTCATGACCTCTAAGTTCAAGATGTCTTCGATGGGAGAGTTGAAGTTCTTCCTCGGTTTCGATATCAAGCAAAGAAGAGAAGGTACTTTCATCAACCAAGCCAAATACACTCAAGACATGCTAAAAAGATTCAAGCTAAGTGATGTCAAGCCGGCTACCACTCCAATGCCCACCAAGTGCCAACTTGACATTGATCCCAATGGTAGAGTAGTTGATCAAAAGGTATATCGCTCCATGATTGGCTCCTTGCTTTACATTTGTGCATTGAGACTGGATAACATGTTGAGTGTGGGAATGTGTGCACGGTTTGATGCCGCACCGAAGGAAAGCCACTTTGTGGCGCTCAAGCGAATCTTCCAATATTTGGCTCATACCCCAAACTTTGGCTTATGGTACCCAAGAGGAGCAAACTTCAAGCTTGAAGGATATACGGATTCCGATTGGACGGGATACAAAGTGGATAGGAAGTCCACTTCCGGAGGGTGCCAATTTCTTGGTTGCTCTTTCGTGAGTTGGTCTTCCAAGAAGCAAAGTTGTGTGTCTCTCTCGTCCACCGAAGCGGAGTATGTGGCGGCCGGTAGTTGTTGTGCACAACTCTTATGGATGAGGCAAACTTTAAAGGATTATGGTGTCATTTGTGACAAAGTGCCTCTTTGGTGTGACAAATGAAGTGCCATCAAGATTTCTCTCCACCCGTTGCAACACTTCAAGACGAAGCACATTGAGATTCGGTATCACTTCATCCGGGATCATATTAGGCGAGGGGAGATCGAGCTCAAGTATGTCAACACTCATGATAACCTTGCAGATATTTTCACGAAGCCCTTGGATGAAGCAAGATTCCGTGAGTTAAGGCATGAGCTAAATGTCATTGATCCGAGCAACGTGACTTGAACCCTTGCACACCCCACCACACTCAACTTGTTATCTAGTTTAGGTGTAGGCATGGACATAGGGGGAGTGTTGTTCTCTCGATGAACTCCCCCCCCCATTATGCATAAATTGATCAACTCTTTCACATTATCCATTTTTGATCGTACGTGTGCTTCAAAGACGAGTTTTGGTCATGGGCCCAAGGATAATTCTTCGTGGTGCCATACCAATCAACTCAAACATAGGTGGCTCCGGCCACCGCCCTCTCCTTGGAGAGGTTGTGTCTCATTTTTGGTCCTTGTTGCCTCTTGTTTTTCCCTCTTCGTGCCAAGCTTGTGTTTGCAGTGTCTTGCTTGTTAGCTCGTTGGTGTGTGTGTTCTCTTGAAGGTTCCGTGCAAAGTCGTTTTCTCCTGTGTTTGAAACTGCATTTTTTCTTGGGTTCACGGTACTACTGTGGCCTGCCATGGTACTACCGCAAGGACATGGTACTACTGCAACCAGCACAACACTAATTTTTTACTGCCGCTGGTGGAGCAGTACTACCGCCCACGGCACGGTACTTCCGCCCGGGCGGTACTACCACAATGATGCGTGGTACTACCGTGGAGTAGCGAGCGCGTGGGGGTTAAGAGCGGGCAGGGGGAGTTCCAACTCCCCCATACCCATTCACTCTTTCTTCCCCACGCCGCCTCTCTCTCTCTCTCTATCTCTCTCCTGCCCACGAACGGCACCGGAGACCCTCGCCGGATCTCCATCTCTGGCTACTGTCCTCAGATTTTGACTGGTGGGATTGTTCCCCACCACTTCCTCTTGCCATGGAACAAGGTTTCTCCCCAAATCCCTCTCTTTTTGGTTTGTTCTTTTGCTTCTAAGTTTTTGGGGAGATGCTAGTTGTTCTTGAGATTTTAGACTAAATTTGTGCAAGAGTAGGATGTAGGAGAGTAGTAATGCGTAGAGATAGTACATGATATGTTGCCCCATGGTACATTTGATCAACTGTAGTACCGCTTTGTTGTCACGGTTGTACTCAGATCCAGTTGCAGTTTCGGATCTGAAACCGTGCGGTACTACCGCACCTACAGCGTGGTACTACCGCCCATGCGGTACTACCGCACCTACGGCGCGGTACTACCGCCCGCGCGGTACTATCGTGACTTGGAGCGGCACTAATTTTTTAGTACCGCGCGACCAAGCAGTACTACCGTTGTTGTCAAATCTAGCGTGTGGCAATTATCAAGTACGAGTTCTACTTGTTTCACTATTTTGCTGTGTTCTTTGCACTGATCCTTCTCCCATCTCTTGCGTGTTTGTTTTGTGGTGTGTGGCTCAGGTGCTCCTGCTCGCCATTCCAATCCAAGCCATGACACGGGTTCCAAGAGTCTGCGCAATCATGATGAATCTCCTGAGGGCTCCCGTGCCCCCCAACGCAGGACCAAGACCACTGCCTCAAAGGACAAGGAACCCAACATGGGTATGGATGAGATACCTCTTGCTGAGTTCATCTCTCGAAGGAAGATCAATCCCTATGTGAATCCTCATGCCAACTTTTGAGGGAATGACCTGTTCTGGACCAAGCATCATAATCTCATTTATCTGGATGTTATCAAGGCCAAGCGAAACATCTATGTGGATGTGCACTAGATCGACATGCATCATATGAGGGAAGAGAAGTACCGGGACTACTTTGGTGAGGCTCTGGATCTTGTGGAGCAGTTTGGCATTGAGCATATAATCTCTTTTCACAAAGACTATGATCCTGAGATTGTGGCTCAGTTCTTTGCCTCGGTGTACTTTCAGCCTAATGAGGACCAGACTATGACTTGGATGACCAATGGTCGGCAGCTAACTGCTACATGGAAGGAGTTCATCACCTTGCTTGGTGTTCAGGATGAGGGGCTCGCCACACCCCAAGGTGTTCGTCCTCATGCCAATCCCGAGTCAGCCAACAAGAACAAGCTTCAGCCCTTCTATGTTGAGAAGAAGCTCTCAAGTGGCAAGTCATTGTGGGTGCTCAACTCCTTCCTTGACATCATGTACCGGATCTTCCGCAACTCTCTCTTTCCACGCATTGGTGACAAGGACAAGGTGCATGCTTATCTTGTGGACATGTTGCGCCTGTGTGAAGAAGTGCGCTGTCTGTGTGAAAACCGGCGGATCTCGGGTAGGGGGTCTCGAACTGTGCGTCTAAGGCTAATGGTAACAGGAGGCAGGGGACATGATGTTTTACCCAGGTTCAAGCCCTCTCGATGGAGGTAATACCCTACTTCCTGCTTGATTGATCTTGATGATATGAGTATTACAAGAGTAGATCTACCACGAGATTGTAGAGGCTAAACCCTAGAAGCTAGCCTATGATTCTGATTGTTGTTGTCCTACGGACTAAACCCTCCGGTTTATATAGACACCGGAGGGGGCTAGGGTTATACAGAGTCGGTTACAAAGAAGGAGATCTAACATCCGGATTGCCAAGCTTGTCTTCCACGCAAAGGAGAGTCCCATCAGGACACGGGACGAAGTCTTGAGTCTTGTATCTTCATAGTCCAATAGTTCGGCCAAAGTATATAGTCCGGCTGTATGTATACCCCCTTATCCAGGACTCCCTCAATAGCCCCTGAACCAGGCTTCAATGACGATGAGTCCGGCGTGCAGATTGTCTTCGGCATTGCAAGGCGGGTTCTTCTCCAAATCCAGAGTACCAGTCATAGCAAACAGTGTCCGGATTCCCATCAATGTTGTATTCCTTGGCTTCTGTGCCTCAATAATGGCCATCTCCACGTGTCGGGCGAATACGAGGAACCAGAGCATTTTTACATTTGCCACCCCGACCCTGCAGGCCAACCGTCTATTTGAAGAGACGGGGATCCTCAGATCCAAACCTCACCTTCTTCCCTCAAGCAAGCATTCAATAGAGCGCGTCCGGAAAAACCATTCCATCATGGCCGGTCGCCGCAGCTCCTCTTCTCGCTCCCTTAGCTCTAAGCCAGGCGATTGGGAAAAATGTTCTGTCCCCCACAGCCATTTAGTAGAATTGCAGACCCAAGGGTTTCTTCCACCGGCGTACCTGGTCCCCGTCCGAGCCGGACTAGCCACCTACAATGGCGGGGCGCAAGAGGAGAGATCTCCTAACCCATCTCAGGGGGAGCGAGTATGCCTCATCCCATATTTGCTAAGAGGCATCGGGTTTCCAATCCACCCATTCCTTCGCGGGCTCCTGGAGTTCTATGGCCTCCAGTTGCACAACTTCACCCCCGTCTCCGTGCTGCACATCACAGGATACGTCGCCCTTTGTGAAATATTCTTGGGCTGCGAGGCTCAGTTCGAGTTATGGAAGAAGTTATTCTGCCTCGTCCCTCGCAATCAGGGGGAATCTATATATCAAGTGGGCCGAGCCGAAATATGGCACGTCGCCCAGACCGGATACCTGTCCGGCACTCCAAAGAAGGCATCCGAAGGCTGGCCCTCGGAGTGGTTTTATGTAGATGACATTCCCCTTACGGATCCAATCTGGACGGGCCTCCCTAAGTTTAATAACGCCCCGCTGAAGAAACGTCGAAGTTGGCACCCTCGGAGCCCCCAGAAGGAAGACACCAGAGAAGTCCACTTCCTGATGAGCAGGATAAAGACACTGGCCCAATTAGGACTAACAATAGTTGAGGTTATATCAATATGCATAATGTGGGGGGTGCATCCACTTCAATATCGATGGAAGCCCATGTGGCACTTCAATAGCTGGGTGAGCCGTTACTCTTTACTCAACTCTATCCATTCTTGCACCCTTCACCACAATCATTTACCTTGATATTTCTAAGCAGGAACTGAGGCATGCCGTGAAAGAGTTCAACAGCCCCTCTCCACAGCCAGAGGATCATGGCCGGGCCCTCGACCACGAACTCAAAGAAGATCTGGATATATCTGTGGAGCTTGTCGACGGGACATTTTATCAAGCCTGCTGCGACGGTGCTGTTGGTGTCAAAACCGGCGGATCTCGGGTAGGGGGTCCTGATCTGTGCGTCTAAGGCTAATGGTAACAGGAGGCAAGGGACATGATGTTTTAGCCAAGTTCGGGCCCTCTCGATGGAGGTAAAACCCTACTTCCTGCTTGATTGATCTTGATGATATGAGCATTACAAGAGTTGATCTATCACGAGATCGTAAAGGCTAAACCCTAGAAGCTAGCCTATGATGATTATGATTGTCCCTATACGGATCAAACCCTCTGGTTTATATAGACAACGGCTAGGGTTTACACAGAGTCGGTTACAAAGAAGGAAATCTAATATCCAGATCGCCAAGCTTGTCTTCCACACAAAGGAGAGTCCCATCCGGACACGGGACGAAGTCTTGAGTCTTGCATCTTCATGGTCCAATAGTCCGGCCAAAGCATATAGTCCGGCTGTCTAGATACCCCCTACTCCAGGTCTCCCTCAGTAGCCCCCAAACCAGGCTTCAATGACGATGAGTCCGACGCATAGATTGTCTTCGGCATTGCAAGGCGGGTTCCATCTCCAAATACTCCAAAGCAGATTAAGGATTGTGTCCGGTTTTGCGAGATAATTTCCGCACACCACCGTAGAGAGCATAACACTTCACAAATCTGATCTGCTGACAAAACTTTTTACGGCGTGCCCTTATGCTGTGGCCCGGCCTAACGCGAATCATTTTTTCTTGGCCTGCCTCGATACGCGTTGCGAGGCGGTTTCATTGGCACGCCTTGCCACAACAGAGATCGTGTTCCTCTTATCGCGGGATCTTCCATCAATACGGACGCGTGCAACCCCACGACGCCTGTTGGTATGACTCTGTGTTTTTAGGTAAGTCCCGAGTGGTTACGCTGAGGATGCTTGGAATTTCTGTATCAAGTTGGTGCCTCATCAGCTAACAGTAATCCTGGGCCTGATGAGCACAAGGGCCATTTTCTGGAAATTAATACCCGGAAAACCGGTCGCCACAAACTTGGTATCAGAGCCAGGCTGACCATTGGCTAATCCTATCTTAGCCAGGTCAAAAAAACCTAGGTGAGCCAAACCACCAGACCTTAACTGAAACCCAGCCAAGCTCCTCATCCAAGATAGCCACCCAGTGACCCCGACACTTTTGGCAGTCGGTGCCCAACCTATCCACCTAGCCTGTCAATCACGCACCAGTGACCGATGCCTATAATGTCTCATTCGCAAGCGTGTGAAGGAAGACTCCGTTCCCTTTTCTATAAAAAGGGCACGCTCGCCTCAACCCAGCACAGCACAGCCTCTACCGCAAACCAAGCCATAATGGCTGGCCCCATAGTGCACAATGAAACCACAGCAACCAACCTTGGAGGTTTTGTGCCATACTCGCAAACCTCACCCGTCGTGCCTATGCGTTAGAAGAGCCCCCAGAATATGTTGTGTACCAAGGATCCATGAGCGCTGAGAGCCGTCAATTCTGGGCCACTGTGCACATCTATGGTAGGGGTCTGTTGCTAGAACGCCCCTACAGGTTCACCGGAAGGACAACTTCCTTTGAGCCACAAGCCATCCAGCTAGCTGCTCGAGAGGCTATAGTTCAACTCCGGCAGTTGTCTCCCAGAGTTAACTGTCGCTCGTTCTACTACTACCCCAGACGTGAAGGGTATGGTAGACCACCCCAAGTTGCCAACAGAGATCACGAGACGAATCCTGCATTGTTGCACCTAGTGCGCTATGTAGGTGCACTAGAGGCACTATTCGATCAAATCACCATTGATTTGATCGCACCTCGTGGAGAACTAGTTCGTCGAGCCTCGGCGAGAGGAGAAGACGAGCCCGACGCCGACAACCCAGTCATGCTGTTCGGACACTCGATTGATACCCTGAGGTCAGCCCCAGCCATCAACCAAGATACTTTGATGACCCCAGAAGTGCTTCGTCGCCTTTTGGGAACACACTCCAACGGGATTGTGGCCAACAATCCCCGCGATGGTCATCATCGCTACCCCGACCCTGTAGTTCCTCAACCACCTCCAGCTAACCCCGACGGTGAGAACCGTGGAGAAGCCTCGACCTCCTCAAGGCAGGCTCATTTGGATATAAACGAGGTAGACTAAGTCACCAAGTAGTGCCGAGTCTCAGTGTATCCTCGCTTTGTAATTGTGTGACCTTGTAAATTAACGCGGCCTGTTGTTGTGCCTCTGTTTTTAATAGTAACCTTGCATATCTATGTCAGCACGCAGTTGCATATTTTTCCGGGCACAACTACCAACAACCAACCCTGACAACCCCCACAGTGATACGTCACTTTAGTGAGGTATGTATCTTTGGCTTTGACCCCGACCCTTGGAGCGAAACAGGCAAATTTATTACCTTTCACCACAGTAAATAACCAGTGCGGATGCTCTATAAGAAGGCCACCTCGTGACCTTACCAAGAACCCCTCACCTCATGCACCACCCTCACAACCATTTCCTGCCATGCTGAGCCCTAGTATTTATCTGAGAACCCCAGATGCAACCCCAGGTAGTTTTGTCAAAATAGTGTGCGACTTTACCTGCAGTACCATGGGTTCTACCCAGCCACCCCAGTATGAGCTGTTCAAATCGAGAATCACACCTTCCACCTCGAAATATTGGGCAGCAGTACACATCCCTTCTGTAGACTCCAACCAAGACCCAACGGAGGTCTCCTTCATGGGGAAATCTATGCCGACCCCACGTATGGCCATAGAAGCTGCTGCTTACGAAGCACTTGCTCGCCTTCGATTCGCGGTACCCTATGCCAGCGAACGAGGGTATTATTACTTTCCGAGCCGTGCAGCACCCGGAGAAGTAACATCTTTTCCCGATGGACGGATTGAGAGAGACCCAGTACTAGCCAACCTGGTCCAATACGTCATCGCTCAAGAACGTTTGACCCAGCAAGTAATGGGATATCTCCAGAGTCTCGCAGATTTGAATCCTTAGATCTCCATCGGCAGACCACTGAGGCCCGACCAGGAGAGACACATTCATCGGCTGGTCAATCCACTTTCCCCAATAGAAGAGGAGTGCATCCCAGTACCAGAGACGTTTTCTCGGGACCACGTCCAGTTACCGTTTGCATTATAGGCGTCGCTGCTGTGTTTATTATTGCAACAATTACTTATAAGTTGTAACTTATGCGTGGTACCCCGAGTTTTGCGCGGCGAGTAAATCTTTTAGTTTCTAGTAATATGAGTAATTCTGTTGCAGTTTGACTCTAATATATTACTATTGTTCTCCCGCGAAAAATCCTGAAGTGAGATTTCTTTTCCTTAAGTTGCTGCATCATATATCTTCTCACGACATGGATTATTTTTTTATTCACGCAGCACCACTACTACTCGAACACATACACTGCTTGCAAAAGCACGTAACCATGGAGTATTTGTTTTTTCAAAACAGTTCTTAGCAAATCTTGAGGACGAGATTTTTTCTTAAGGGGGTTAGTGTTGTGACACCCAAAATTTTAATCTTGTTTTATTAATTAAAATTTTGCCTGGAAACTAAAACTTTTATTTTCTGTATTTTCCTTCTGATTTCAGAACCACTCTTTTCTTTATTATTATGGAGTTTTTACCCCAAGTGAAAACTTTTCAATCATTGTTGGACTTATTTTTCCTCTCAATCAAAACAATTCTTTTATAAGTGGGATTATTTGCATAATTATTTTTCCCTGATGCCTTATTTCTTGAAGAATGATTTTTCTAAGCTTCAAGGCCTCTTTTGCACTACAACCCTGTGATAAATCTATTTAAAAATTCCACCAAAAATTGGAGATATCATGTGATGTTTTTAAAACACTTTTATGCAAAAATATATTTCATTCATTGAATATTTTGAGTCCTACACCTAATTTTCAAATCTGGTCCAGTGGACAGTTTTGCACTACAGCCTATTTAAATAATTCTTTAAAACTTCTACCAAAATTTTCGGATGTCACCAGGAGTATATTAATTAACTTTTTGCAAAAACCCAGTGATGTCCTTTGAAAGATTTGAGTGAACCACCCTCATCTTCATTCTGGTCCAACTGGATGAATTGTACTACAGCTATATTTTAACTTGCTCCTTTTGCTGTGATTCTTTTTCCTACTTGTAGTCCTCCCTGCAGAACCCTTAAGTCCATGAGATTGGACCCATTGGGAGATTTTTGGTCCATCCATTGATGCCATTTACCTTCTGTCCAGAACTGAAGATTTGCAAAACTTGCACTAGCAAGTTTCTTCTTTTGGCAAACTAACCTCACCACCCTCTCTTTCATCTAAAGAGACCCCACTCTAGAAGATTTGACCACTCCAAGAAATGCCTAGGTGCATGTGGCATTCTATCAAACACTTTATGGGCATGACCAGTTTTGACATGAGTTTTAGTTTGCACTATGAACTTGCTTCCCTTGCCTAACCACCTTGTCTAATAAACTCCTAGCTACTCCTAACCTAGGTCTGCTAATTTCCAGCCTCACCTGAGACCTCTAGCATGCCCTGGCATTCTGTCGAGCACGTCCCGTGCGTGCTCTGGGCGCGAGCAGAGCACGCGTTTTGCACGTGCCGCGCCCAAGCCGCCACGTCGCGCTCCTAGTTTTACCCACACTGCAGAGCCGCACCACACACTCTCCCTCTCACCAGAACACGCCAAGCAGCCTTGGTGCCCTACAACACCGCCGTCAGAGCCCCTTGGCGGCACACCGGCGTCCGCAGCGCGTCTCTGCCATGGTCGGTGCCTCCCAAGCCACAGCCGCTCGCCACATGCCCCTGGAGCAGCTCAGACTCATCCACAAGCGCGTCCCCTAGCGCTCGTCGCCGCCACGTCCTCCTGCAGCAACAGGGAGGCGGTTCGTCGGTGATCCTATCGGCGGCCGCCGCGAACCGACATGGCCACGCTATATAAGAAGCCCCGAGCACGTCCCGTTCCGCAGGCAGCCTCAAAACACTCCCCTAGTTCTCCCGTGGCAGCCAATCGACCCGGGAAGGTCTTCTTCCCCATCTCCGGCAACTGCAGCCGCCGCCACTATCCCGGCCATTCCGGCGCCACCAGGGCCTCCCCCTCTCCACTCTCTTCACCAGGAGCTCCCTCTCCCCCTAGTGAGTCCATCCCCCTACTTAATTTTGATCGGGACTCGCCGCAGGAGAAAAACCACTCTACCCGACGGCCACCGTCCGCTGCGGAGCTCGCCGCTAGCAGCTCCATCCATCCCGGGGACCGTAATGACTACCGGAGGGACCACCTCGACCCCCTGAGCCCATGGGTGACCTCCGTTTCCCGAACGGTGCCGCCGTTCGCCGGCGAGCATCGCCGGAGTCCCGCCTCCGCTCGGGGCAGAGGAATAGGAGGGAGAAGACCAGTCAAACCTGACCAGTGGGTCAGGCGGGCCACTGTCAGTGACTCATGTGTCGTCCACGCTGGAGTAAGTGGAAGCATAAATTCAAAATGCGCCTTCGACGTGGTCAGTTCGAATCGTTTTTCCTTTTTATGTTTTAATTTTCTTAAAAAAACAGATTTTGACCACAACTTTGACTGCCTATAACTTTTTAATGATAACTTCAAATGAATTGATTCTTTTTCCTACCTCTCTCAAATTTAATATAGTTTATTTTAAGATTTATTTGAAAAAATTTCAAAACAACTTTTTGTGCTGTTTTGAAATTGTGTGTTAATTCAAATTTATTTAAAAATAGGACCTTGGAGAGAGAGAAGCAAACTTTCAAAAGTTTTGGAGTGCACCCTGCCTTTCCACACCTTGAAGGCAAGCATTCTGAACCCTAGCATAATATTTTGCATGCATTGTTTGAAACGATCATGACACCACCTCAATACGTATAACTCGTTATATTATGTGGTGATGTGATCATTTGCATGAATGCTTATTGGAAATTTCCTTGCTGTTGGAAATGGACATGCTTGTGATAGTGATCATCCTCGTATGCCTTTCGTGCCTACCGGAAGGAAAACGGGAAAGTCTCTGTCTTGGGTAGACCCGAGCTTGTCCCTAGTTCCTCGTCGAGACGAGTGTGTCCGGCCTGGCATGAGGGGTATGATGAGTGGTGATTCTGTCTGTTGGATGAAATATATTCGTTATGCTAATCATGCAGGGAATACTTAAACCTCCTGAGTCGACCATAGATCGAGTCTTGTTCCAGTAACCACCATACGTGTTTCGTACTGCCACTTGTCTCTACAATAAGTAGGGTACGGTTCAGTAGGTCGTCAACCCCTTTCTAGCACACACCGCACAGAGAGCCCATGGTGGAAGATACCGGTTGTAGCTGGTAGGCAGGCCACCTGGTCCGGGGGCATGGGTGTTTCCGGTTGAGACCGAGAGGGGAGGCCACCCCTTAGAGCGCGGATATAAATTTGATCCCATCCTATGCGAGGTTGTAGCCTCCCCACTTAGGGTTTTGCTTAACAAGTGTCGTGGGTGATTCCAGACACCGGTAAGTTAAGCTGGTGTGTGCAAGTTAGGTGTGTTTTCAACTAAAATACCGTAGACGGAATTAGTCCGATGGACTAAAGGAATCCGTTACTCGTGGGTAAAGAGTACAACCTCTGCAGAGATTAAACCTATTCAAATAGCCGTGTCCATCGTTAAGGATTACAGTCTGGGATGCGTCAAGGGTTGGTCTTAGTGTCGGTCTTCGGAGGAGAAACTGTTAAACCAGAACTGGGATCACGACTTGAGACTTGTGATAAATATGATTATTATTTTGTTGTGGACTAACCCGTTATATTATTGGCATTATCGAATATCCCTGGGATGGTTCTACCTCCTAGATATTCACTATGATTATTTATAAGCCCTTTTCGTGGTGTCGCTGAGACGCCCGAGTGTGGCATGTTCCTCATTTATTTAATTTATAAGCCCTTTATGTGGTGTCGCTGAGACGCCCGACTGTGGCTTGCTGTTATTTATTTACTTTATAAGCCCTTTATGTGGTGTCGCTCAGACGCCCGACTGCGGCATGCTGTTATTTATTTACTTTATAAGCCCTTTATGTGGTGTCGCTCAGACGCCCGACCGTGGCATGCTGTTATTTATTTACTTTAAAAGCTCTTTATGTGGTGTCGCTCAAACGCCTGACTGTGGCATGCTGTTAATTATTTACTTTATAAGCCCTTTATGTGGTGTCGCCCAGACGCCCGACTGAGGCATGCTCGTTATTTATTATCCTTTCGAGGCATCGCTTCAGACACCCGATCGGTGCATTTTATTATTACTATGTTATTGCATATTCATAAATAACCTGCTTGGATGCATCATAGATTTTTTTTTTGTGACTGATGCCATGAACTTAAAATATTTCAGAACATCGTTGTTATATTATACCTGTGTTCATAATGTTTGCGAGTACATTCAAAGTACTCACTGGCTTGTCCCTGGCTATTGTCTTGGCCAGATTTCTTGCGCGGAGAGGAGCGACCGTGACGACAGCCCCAGAACCTAAGCAACGGTGATAGCAGCCTCGCGAAGATAGGAGTTAACCTGGTCAGCTATTCCTGTGGGAAATGGAGTCCCATAGACGCTGATGATCCACAAACCGCTTCCGCCATCAACCACTAGAAACCAAATTGTTGTACTCACAGGCCAGAACGGTCTTGTACTGCATATTTTGTATTTTCCTTGGAATTTCTGTATCAAGTTGGCGCCTCATCAGCTAACAGTAATCATGGGGCTGATGAGCACAAGGGCCATTTTCTGGAAATTAATACCTGGAAAACCGGTCGCCACAGACAATGTAATGATTTATGTTTTCCGACATCTCAGTTAAAGTATATTGTCATGGATCATTCAAACATGTTGAGCTTGCCTTTCCCCCTCATGCTAGCCAAAATTTCTTACACCAAGTACAGATACTACTTGCGCTTCCAAATATCCTTAAACCCAGTTTTGCCATGAGAGTCCACCATACCTACCTATGGATTGAGTAAGATCCGTCAAGTAAGATGTCATCGGTACAAGCAATAAAAATTGCTCTCTAAATATGTATGCTCTATTTTGGTGTGAAGAAAATAGTTTATACGATCTTGTTATGGAAGCAATAAAAGTGACGGACTACATAATAAAGGTCCATATACAAGTGGTAATATAAAGTGACGTTCATTCGCATTAAGATTTTGTGCATCCAACCCTAAAAGCGCATGACAGCCTCTGCTTCCCTCTACGAAGGGCCTATCTTTTACTTTATGTCTTTTACTTTTATGCAAGAGTCAAGGTGATCTTCACCTTTCCCTTTTTCATTTTATCCTTTGGCAAGCACCTCGTGTTGGGAAGATCCTGATATATATATCCAATTGGATGTAAGTTAGCATGAACTATTATTGTTGGCATCACCCAAAGGTGAATACATTGGGAGGCAACACTATAAGCCCCTATCTTTCTCAGTGTTCGATTGAAACTCCATAACCACTAGTATTGCGTGAGTGTTAGCAATTGTAGAAGACTATATGATAGTTGAGTATGTGCAGTTTGCTATTCCTGAAAATAAGATGAATTGCAGTTGTTTGATGACTGAGAATGAAGTTTGTTAGTTTTCAAGAAAGTTTATGGTCTATGCTTTGACATGTGAATTGCTTGTTGCTTTATCGTGAGAAGTTTTATGAGATGAACTACTGTTATGACATATTATCGTGCTAGAAAAGGTGATTGAAAGTATCATTGATCAAACTTGTGCACCTTCTAGCATTCACACTTCATAAATTCTTTCTTTTATCATTTACCAACTCGAGGGCGAGTAGGAATTAAGCTTGGGGATGCTGATACATCTCCAACATATCTCTAATTTATGAAGCATTCATGCTATTTTATTATCTATTTTGAATGATTACGGGCTTTACTATACAATTTCATATTACTTTTGGGACTAACCTATTAACCGGAGGCCCAGCCCATATTGCTGTTTTATTGCCTGTTTCAGTATTTCGAAGAAAAGTAATATCAAATGGAGTCCAAACGGAATGAAACCTTCGGCAGCGTGATTTTTTGGAAGAATATGATCCTGGAGACTTGGAGTTCATGTCAGAAGACCCTCGAGAAGGCCAGGAGATAGGGGGCACGCCCCCCTGTCTTGTGGGCCCCTCGAGCACCTCCCGACCGACTTCTTTCACCTATATAAGCCTACGTACACTAAAAACATCAAATATCAAGATAGATCGGGAGTTCCACCTCTGCAACCCTTTGTAGCCACGAAAAACCTCTCGGGAGTCTGTTCCGGCACCCTGCAGGAGGGGGAACCCATCACCGGTGGCCATCTTCATCATCCCGACGCTATCCATGACGAGGAGGGAGTAGTTCACCCTCGGGGGTGAGGGTATGTACCAGTAGCTATGTGTTTGATCTCTCACTCTTGTGTTCTCTCTATGTCACGATCTTGGTGTATCGCGAGCTTTGTTATTATAGTTGGATCTTATGATGTTTCTCCCCATCTACTCTCTTGTGATTAATTGAGTTTCCCTCTTGAAGTTATCTTATCAGATTGAGTCTTTGATTTGAGATATATGTTTTGCCATGTTTATCTGTGGTGACAATGGGATATCACGTGCCACTTGATGTATGTTTTGGTGGCCAACTTGCGGGTTCCGCCCATGAACCTATGCATAGGGGTTGGCACACGTTTTCTTGACTCTCCGGTAGAAACTTTGGGCACTCTTTGAAGTACTTTGTGTTGGTTGAATTTGAGATTGTGTGGTGCATATCGTATAATCATGCCCACGGATACTTGAGGTGACAATGGAGTATCTAGGTGACATTAGGGTTTTGGTTGATTTGTGTCTTAAGGTGTTGTTCTAGTACGAACTCTTGAATAGATTGATCCGAAAGAATAACTTTGAGGTGGTTTCGTACCCTACCATAATCTCTTCGTTTGTTCTCCGCTATTAGTGGCTTTGGAGTGACTCTTTGTTGCATGTTGAGGGATTGTTATACGATCTATCTATATTATTATTGTTGAGAGAACTTGCACTAGTGAAAGTATGAACCCTATGCCTTGTTTCCTATCATTGCAATACCGTTTACGCTCACTTTTATCATTAGTTACCTTGCTATTTATATATATTTTCAGATTACAAAAACTTATATCTACTATCCATATTGCACTTGTATCACCATCTCTTTGCCGAACTAGTGCACCTATACAATTTGCCATTGTATTGGGTGTGTTGGGGACACAAGAGACTTTATATTATTTGGTTGCAGGGTTGTTTGAGACAGACCATCTTCGTCCTTCACCTCCCACGGATTGATAAACCTTAGGCCATCCACTTGAGGGAAATTTGCTACTGTCCTACAAACCTGTGCACTTGCAGGCCCAACAATGTCTACAAGAAGAAGGTTATGTAGTAGACATCAATATGCAGGATAAAATCCTCAATCCAGACCCCAGGGTCTGTCGTTCCATCATATGCCTCTATGTTCACATGTTTGAAACCCTGTGGAAATTCATGGTCCAGTACCTCTTCGGTGAAGCACAGAGGGTGAGCAGCCCCTCTGTATCTGGACGTGTTGTGGCATGCCGTCGGCTGTTGTTGTGTTCGGTGTTGATTCCGAACTGGTACTCGATCAGTTTGATCGTTTTGGTGACCATAATCCCGCACCGGAGCGTGTCCTCTAGATCCATAGATGGACCTGGTCGCTCGGCCTTTTTATCTAGGAGCTCACGTAAATCATGTGCGGCGTCAGTAGCTGCTCTATTACGGTTATGAAGTGGTTGGTCCGGCCTACTGGCTGTATTGTTCTTCGGTGGAACAGCCTCATCGTCGAATTCTGGCAGCAGCTTGCGCTTTGGGTAGCTCTTTGTGTGGCGATCGTCGCCGTATTTTTCTTCAGTGTCTAGCACTTTGTTCCATCTGTGATTGAGCGTTTCCTGTGCGGTTTTAAGCCTTTGCTTCTGCTTCTTTAGACTTCTTGCAGTGGCCATAAGCCTTCTGTGGAAGTTATCTCGTTCCAAGCGTGTTTCCGGGATGATGAATGCGTCATCGTCCTGATTGTGCTCCTGTCCCACGGCAGTTTGACGAGTTCGTCCCTCGGGATCACTGTAATCGGGTGTCTGCTCCGGGCTGTGTTTGGCGTGACCTGGCTCATCCTGCTCCATCACTGGGTGCATATGGTCGTTGTTGCCCTCAGAGTTGACTGGGGTGTCGATCATTCTAGCGCTGTTATCGCTATTTTTACTGTGGCTAGACTTAGAGCGGCGTCTGCGCCGTCGTTTTGGCTTTTGTCCGGGGGTTTTATCCTCCATTTTGTCACCATCGTCCTCCTTAGGCGTATCCACCATGTATATATCATATGATGAGGTGGCAGTCCAGCGCCCCATGGGTGGTGGTTCTGAATCGTCTCCTGCACCGACAACCATATCGTCAGTGTCATCACAGTCGAAGTCAAGCATGTCTGTTACATCGTCGACAGTGGCTATGAAGTGGGTGGTGGGTGGGCAACAAATTTCTTCGTCGCCTTCTTCCCTTGAGCCAGACATAGTTCGGCCAAGAGTCTCATGACAAACAGAGAGACTTTAATGAGTTCAGCATGTCGCCAAAGGGCAAGTGCTGGAAGATATCCGCAGCGGCAAATTCCATTACCGGAGCACAGCCCGAGTTGACGGGCTCGGGGGCGCACGGTCTGGGACCTACAGCCGGACACGAGTCCAGGGGTCCAGAAAACACTGGCTTCTTTGGGGGTAAAGTCTTTGTTCGGCTCTACCGCCGATGAGTGTGCGGCCTCCGGGGCGGGGTCCCTCCACCCGTCCTCGGACGACGCAATCTGCCCCGGATTTAGGTCCGGGGCTCCTGCAGGCGCGATATCCCGAGTATTGTCCGACAGCAGGTCTAAGCCGTGCTCATCGTGACTGTTTGGCACTCCTGGCGTAGGCCCGAATCCATTGAAGATCAAGTCTCCATGGATATCGGTCGTGTAGTTCAAGTTTCCGAACCTGACCTGATGGCCAGGGGCGTAGCTGTCGATCTGTCCAGATGGCCGAGCGAATTGGCCCGCAGTGTGAAGCCGCCGAGCATGAAGATCTGTCCAGGGAGAAAAGTCTCACCCTGGATCACATGGTTGTTGATGATTGAAGGATCCATCGAGCCTTTGCAGCGACAACACAGAGGAACTCTCAATGAAAGCACCAATGTCGGTGTCAAAACCGGCGGATCTCGGGTAGGGGGTCCCGATCTGTGCGTCTAAGGCTAATGGTAACAGGAGGCAAGGGACACGATGTTTTACCTAGGTTCGGGCCCTCTCGATGGAGGTAAAACCCTACTTCCTGCTTGACTAATCTTGATGATATGAGCATTACAAGAGTTGATCTACCACGAGATCGTAAAGGCTAAACCCTAGAAGCTAGCCTATGATGATTATGATTGTCCCTATACGGACCAAACCCTCCGGTTTATATAGACACCGGAGGATGCTAGGGTTTACATAGAGTCGGTTACAAAGAAGGAAATATAATATCTGGATCGCCAAGCTTGTCTTCCACGCAAAGGAGAGTCACATCCGGACATGGGACGAAGTCTTGAGTCTTGCATCTTCATGGTCCAACAGTCCGGCCAAAGCGTATAGTCCGGCTGTCCGGATACCCCCTAGTCCAGAACTCCCTGAGGCGCCTTGGTGGCTATTGTCGTTGATTATCCCGGACTGCTCCCCGCGTCGCGTGTAAGCAAAGCTGAAGCCTTAGCCTCTGAAGAGGATTCCTTTCTTATACCATGCCTTATGTACAAATACCGCATTTCTATAGAGACGACCATCGGAATGCGGTGTCGAGCCCCTGGGGGCTCGTCAGCAAAGGGCATCCGGGCCAGGCAGGTTCAAGAGGAAGGCGGTTAGGGTCGAAACGCCGTTGCAGAGGTATAGTTAAAATCTACTCTCTGATTATCATGTTTGAAATGTAACAACGTCCATCGTGTCCTGGTAGAAAGAGTAGTCGCCGGACTATATCTGGAGATCCTGCCGGTCACGCCTCCACCAGCCAGATTCCAGAACTGGCTTCGAGAGAGGAGGCCAATGCGGGGCCGATGCCGAATTGTCCTCCGACAGAGGATGCGGATAGGCTCTCCGCCACAAATTCCAAAGTAGAGAGCGCCATGAATCACCGGCGCCGACGGGCCATACTTCGCAATGGTATCTTTTCCGAAGAGGCATTCAATGCTTTCAATTTTGGAGACGCATACATCCGAGCTGCCCAAGACAGACTCGCCCGAGCGACGGACCAGTATGCGAAAGATATACGGGTAGGAAAATTTGATAAGCATGTATAGCAGTAGCCCCTGAGACTTGAAACAGTTGGAACAACTGATTTAAGGATCATTGTATGCACAGGTTCTTATAGAGAAGAATACCCATTTGTCTCAAGAGCTAGAGGAGTGCAAGACCCAGCTGAGGGTCGCGGTTGCCAAACTAGAGGAATCCCAGAAGGCCTCATCTGGTAACATTTGTCTCAAAAGAGAAATTTTAAGGAAATATACCAGTTAGTAGTGTGCTTGCTTTATAAGTCTAACAGAAAATTCTGCAGACAATCCCAGGGAGAATCCGGAGATCGTAAAAGATAGTGAGTCACATCTCCAAAGATAGCTAAAGGCTAGCGACCGTGTGCTTATGATACGTCTCCGTCGTATCTATAATTTTTGATTGTTCCATGCCAATATTATTCAACTTTCATATACTTTTGGCAACTTTTTATACTATTTTTGGGACTAACATATTAATCTAGTGGTCAGTGCCAGTTCCCGTCTGTTGCATGTTTTATGTTTCACAGAAAACCAATATCAAACGGAATCCAAATGGGATAAAAACGGACGGAGAATTATTTTGGAATATTTGGGATTTTCCGGAGGAAGAATCAACGCGAAACGGTGTCCGGGGTGGCCACGAGAGAGGGGGCGCGCCCTGGCCTCTCGTGGGCCACCCGTAAGGCGTTTTATGCCCTTCTTTTTCCGCAAGAAAGATAATTTTATAAGAAAAATCTGGGCGAAAGATTCACCCCGATCGGAGTTACGGATCTCTAGATATAAAGGAAACGGTGAAGTGGTTGAATCTGGGAACGCAGAGAATGCAGAAACAGAGAGATAGATCCAATCTCAGAGGGGCTCTCGCCCCTGCCACGCCATGGGAGCCAAGGACCAGAGGGGAAACCCTTCTCCCATCTAGGGAGAAGGTCAAGGAATAATAAGAAGAAGGGGGCTCTCTCCCCCTTGCTTCCGGTGGCGCCGGAACGCCACCGAGGGCCATCATCATCACCGCGATCTTCACCAACACCTCTGCCATCTTCACCAACATCTCCATCAGCTTCCCCCCTCTATCTATAGCGGTCCACTCTCCTGCAACCCGCTGTACCCTCTACTTGAACATGGTGCTTTATGCTTCATATTATTACCCAATGATGTGTTGCCATCCTATGATGTCTGAGTAGATTTTTGTTGTCCTATTGGTGGTTGATGAATTGCTATGATTGATTTAATTTGCTTGTGGTTATGTTGCTGTCCTTTGGTGCTCATCATATGAGCGCGCACGTGGATCACACCATAGGGTTAGTTGTATGTTGATAGGACTATGTATTGGAGGGCTAGAGTGACAAAAGCTTGAACCTAGCATAGAAATTGATGCATACGGGATAGAAGGGGACCAATATATCTTAATGCTATGGTTGGGTTTTACCTTAATGAACGTTAGTAGTTGCGGATGCTTGCTAATAGTTCCAATCATAAGTGCATAGAATTCCAAGTCAGGGATGACATACTAGGAGTGGCCTCTCCCACATAAAACTTGCTATCGGTCTAGTAAATTAGTCAATTGCTTAGGGACAATTCCACAACTCCTATCACCACTTTGACACACTCTCTATATTTACTTTATTATTCTTTATCTAAACAGCCCCTACTTTTTATTTACGTGTTCTTTATTATCTTTCAAACCTATCCAACAACACCTACAAAGTACTTCTAGTTTCCTACTTGTTCTAGGTAAAGCGAATGTTAAGCGTGCGTAGAGTTGTATCGGGGGTCGATAGAACTTGAGGGAATAGTTATTCTACCTTTAGCTCCTCCTTGGGTTCGACACTCTTACTTATTGAAAACTGTTGCGATCCCCTACACTTGTGGGTTATCAAGACTTTTTTCTGGCGCCGTTGCCGGGCAGTCATAGCGTGGGGTGAATATACTCGTGTGTGCTTGTTTTCTTTATCACTAAGTAATTTTTATTTGCTGTTCTTAGTTGTTTTCTATCTTTAGTTATGGGTAGGAAACGCAAAATACCAAAAAAAATTAGTTGTACCTACTGCACCAATGGTTGAAGAACCACTCAAAATCTATCACACTATTGAAGCTTTTTACTTGGATAATCTTCGATCCCTTTGTGCTTGTGTTGAAACCCCAACTAGCTTAGTTGAGGGCAAATCTTTAGATGAGCATGCTTGTTATGTGCGACACCATATATCGGAAAAAGGGAAACTATTATGGGATCGAATTCAACGTTTGCAATGCTATGCTTGGACTTTATGTGAATTATACGATATTACTTGTTGTTCGGAAAACCCTAAGAAACACCTTCCCTACCAATGTGAGTTTGATAATGGGATCATATCTTCATATGCTAAGGGTGTTTATAATTACTATGATGTTCAACAAATTGAAGAATGTTTTGCTTTTAAGGGTTCTTTTGAAATTGCTTCTTTGATTGAAAAGTATGATGCTACTCTTTACAAATCTGAAAGTTTTGCCATACTTGAATATTCTTACGATAATTATGCTTCTAATGCCTATGTTGAACCATGTATTGAGAAATTCTCCGCTGTCCAAGAAGAGACTAATATTTTGCAGGAAGCTATGGAAGAAGAAATTGATGAAACTGTGAGCTCATTGGATGAAAAAGATGATGAGGAGAGCGAAGAACAAAAGGAGGAAGAGAGGAATAGCTACCCGTGCCCACATTCTAATGAGAGTAACCCTCCAACTCATACATTGTTTAATTCCCCTTCGTGCTTACCAAAGGATGATTGCTATGATCCCGTTGATTCTCTTGAAATATCCCTTTTTGATGATGCTTGCTATGCTTGTGGCCAAGATGCCAATATGAATTATGCTTATGGAGATGAACTTGCTATAGTTCCTTATGTTAAACATGAAATTTTTGCTATTGCACCCATACATGATAGTCCTATTATCTTTTTGAATTCTCCCTACTACACTTTATTGGAGACGTTTGTTCTTATCAAGGATTATATTGATGGGTTGCCTTTTACCATTGCACATGATGATTTTGATGAATGTAATATGCATGTGATTTCTGCTCCTACTTGCAATTATTATGAGAGAGGAACTATTTCTCCACCTCTCTATGTTTCCCATACTATGAAATTGCAGGAAACTCCTTATACTATGCATTGGCCTTTACTATGTGTGCATGAATTGTTCTTTTATGACATGCCGATGCATAGGAAGAGAGTTAGACTTTGTCATTGCTTGATACATGTTACTTTGTGCTCACTACTAAATTACAAATCATTGTTAATTAAAATTGGCTTTGATATACCTTGGGATCCGGGTGGATCCATTACTTGAGCACTAAATGCCTAGCTTAATGGCTTTAAAGAAAGCGCAGCCAGGGAGACAACTCGGAAGTTTTAGAGAGTCATTTATTTCAGTTGAGTGCTTTTATATAGTTTAAAAACAAAAAAATAGGGGAACCTAAAAACTTTTCAAAAAGGAAAGTGAAAGTGAGAAAGACAAGCATTGTTGAAGTGGGAGAGCTCCTTGAACTTTGTTCATGCTCACGGAAACGTTGTGAATCTTGATTACAGAAACTTTTCATCAAAAATAATTATACCCTTGTACAATTCCATTGTATTATAAAAATAATGTGCCAAGGTTTGCCTTTAGGATGTTTACAATGCTTGTTGGTTTGTACGGTGCTGGACAGAAACTTTGGCTGTAGTGCGTGATTTTATATTTTTATCTGGAACGTCAATTGGTTCCGATTCCTTTTGCACTGTCTTTCTATACAACTTGTTATTTTTCCTAATTTTGGTAGAATTTTTGGGGTACCATAAGTATGGTGTATGTTCAGATTGCTACAGACTATTCTGTTTTTGATGCATAGTTTGCTTGTTTTGATGAATCTATCAATTTATATCAGTGGATTAAGCCATGGAAAATTTATATTACAGTAGACACAATGCAAAAAAAAAAATTTAATTGGTTTGGAACAGTACTTAGAAGTGGTGATTTGCTTTATTATACTAACGGATCTTACCGAGTTTTCTGTTGAAGTTTTGTGTGGATGTAGTGTCTAATCGAGGATGTCTCGATATGAGGAAAAGGAAGAGAGGCAAGAGCTCAAGCTTGGGGATGCCCAAGGCACCCCAAGTAAATATTCAAGGAGACTCAAGCGTCTAAGATTGGGGATGCCCCAGAAGGCATCCCCTCTTTCTTCAACAAGTATCGGTATGTTTTCGAATTCGTTTCGTTCATGCATTATGTGCAAGTCTTGGAGTGTCTTTTGCATTTAGTTTTCAATTTTCTTTTATGCACCATGCTGGTATGAGATAGTACTTGGTTGATTTATAGAATGATCATTGCACTTAAATCTTTTGAGTATGGCTTTATAGAATGCTTCATGTGCTTCACTTATATCATTTGAAGTTTGGATTGCCTGTTTCTCTTCACATAGAAAACCGCCATTTGTAGAATGCTCTTTTGCTTCACTTATATTTGTTAGAGCGTGGGCATATCTTTTGTAGAAAGAATTAAACTCTCTTGCTTCACTTATATCTATTTAGAGAGATGACAGGAATTGGTCATTCACATGGTCAGTCATAAAATCCTACATAAACTTGTAGATCATTGAATATGATATGTTTGATTCCTTGCAATAGTTTTGCGATATAAAGGTGGTGATATTAGAGTCGTGCTAGTTGAGTAATTGTGAAATTGAGAAATTCTTGTGTTGAGGTTTGCAAGTCCCGTAGCATGCACGTATGGTGAACCGTTATGTAACGAAGTTGGAGCATGAGGTGCTTTTTGATTTCTTTCCTTATGAGTGGCAGTCGGGGATGAGCGATGGTCTTTTCCTACCAATCTATTGTTGGGAAACGTAGTACTTTCAAAAAATTTCCTACGCACACGCAAGATCATGGTGATGGCATAGCAATGAGAGGGGAGAGTGTTGTCCACGTACCCTCGTAGACCGTAAGCGGAAGCGTTAGCACAACGCGGTTGATGTAGTCGTACGTCTTCACGATCTGACCGATCCAAGCACCAAACGTACGGCACCTCCAAGTTCAGCACACGTTCAGCTCGATGACGATCCCCGGGCTCCGATCCAGCAAAGCTTCGGGGATGAGTTCCGTCAGCACGACGGTGTGGTGACGATGATGATGTTCTACCGGCGCAGGGCTTCGCCTAAACTCTGCGACGATATGACCGAGGTGGAATATGGTGGAGGGGGGCACCGCACACGGCTAAGGAACGATCCGTAGATCAACTTGTGTGTTATGGGGTGCCCCCCTGCCCCCGTATATAAAGGAGGGAGGGGGAGGTGCGGCCGGCCCCCTTGGGGTGTGCCTGGAGGAGTCCTACTCCCACCGGGAGTAGGACTCCCCCCTCTTTCCTTGGTGGAGAAGGAAAGGGGGGAGGGGAAAGAGGAAAGGGGGGCCCCGCCCCCCCTTCCTTGTCCTATTCGGACTAGGGGGGAGGGGGCGCGCGGCCTGCCCTGGCCGGCCCTCGTCTTCTCCCTCATGGCCCACTAAGGCCCATTAACCCCCGGGAGGGTTCCGGTAACCCCCCGGTGTTTCGGTAAAATCCCGATTTCACCCGGAACCTTTCCGATGTCCAAACATAGGCTTCCAATATATCAATCTTTATGTCTCGACCATTTCGAGACTCCTCGTCATGTCCGTGATCACATCCTCCGAACAAACTTCGATACATCAAAACTTATAAACTCATAATAAAGCTGTCATCGTAACGTTAAGCGTGCGGACCCTACGGGTTCGAGAACTATGTAGACATGACCTAGAACTATTCTTGGTCAATAACCAATAGAGGAACCTGGATGCTCATATTGTCTCCTAAATATTCTACGAAGATCTTTATCGGTCAAACCGCATAACAACATACGTTGTTCCCTTTGTCATCGGTATGTTACTTGCCCGAGATTTGATCGTCGGTATCCAATACCTAGTTCAATCTCGTTACCGGCAAGTCTCTTTACTCGTTACGTAATGCATCATTCCGTAACCAACTCATTGGTCACATTGATTGCAAGGCTTATAGTGATGTGCATTACCGAGAGGGCCCAGAGATACCTCTCCGACAATCGGAGTGACAAAACCTAATCTCGAAATACGCCAACTCAACATGTACTTTCAGAGACACCTGTAGTACTCCTTTATAATCATCCAGTTACGTTGTGACGTTTGGTAGTACCCAAAGTGTTCCTCAGGTAAACGGGAGTTGCATAATCTCATAGTTACAGGAACATGTATAAGTCATGAAGAAAGCAATAGCAACATACTAAACGATCAAGTGCTAGGCTAACGGAATGGGTAATGTCAATCACATCATTCTCCTAATGATGTGATCCCGTTAATCAAATGACAACACATGTCTATGGTTAGGAAACATAACCATCTTTGATTAATGAGCTAGTCAAGTAGAGGCATACTAGTGACTATATGTTTGTCTATGTATTCACACATGTATCATGTTTCCGGTTAATACAATTCTAGCATGAATAATAAACATTTATCATGAAATAAGGAAATAAATAATAACTTTATTATTGCCTCTAGGGCGTATTTCCTTCATCTATCCCCCTAGGGGCATGCGTAGTAGTACTTTGCTTTGAGGGCTAAGTAGACTTTTGCAATAAGTATATGAGTTCTTTATGACTAATGTGAGGCCATGGATATATGCACACTCACCCTTCCACTTTGCTAGCCTCTATTGTGCCGCGCAAATTTTGCCGGTATCATGAACCCATTATTTACCTTCCTCAAAACAGCCACCATACCTACCTATTATGGCATTTCCATAGCCATTCCGAGATATATTGCCATGCAACTTCCATCATCATCATATACATGACTTGAGCATTCATTGTCATATTCCTTTGCATGATCGTAAGATAGCTAGCATGATGTTTTCATGGCTTGTCAATTTTTTTGTGTCATTGCTATGCTAGATCATTGCACATACCGGTACACCGCCGGAAGCATTCATATAGATGAATATCTTTGTTCTAGATATTGAGTTGTAAGTAAATAAAAGTGTGATGATCATCATTATTAGAGCATTGCCCCAATGAGGAAAGGATGAAGGAGACTATGATTCCCCCACAAGTCGGGATGAGACTCCGGACTTTATGAAAAATAAAAGAGGCCAAAGAAGCCCAAATAAAAAAAGAGGCCAAAGAAGACCACCAAAAAGAAAGAAAAAAATATAAAAATGAAAAAAAATGAAAAAATGAAAAAGAAGAAGGAAAAAATGAGAGAAAAAGAGAGAAGGGGCAATGTTACTATCATTTTACCACACTTGTGCTTCAGAGTAGCACCATGTTCTTCATAGAGAGAACCTCCTATGCTTTCACTTTCATATAATAGTGGGAATTTTCATTATAGAACTTGGCTTGTATATTCCGATGATGGGCTTCCTCAAATGCCCGAGGTCTTCATGAGCAAGCAAGTTGGATGCACACCCACTTAGTTTCCGATTTGAGCTTTCATACACTTATAGCTCTTAGTGCATCCGTTGCATGGCAATCCCTACTCACTCACATTGATATCTATTGATGGGCATCTCCATAGCTCGTTGATACGCCTAGTTGATGTGAGACTATCTTCTCCCTCTTTTTGTTCTCACAACCACCACCATATACCACCATAGTGCTATGTCCATGGCTTGCGCTCATGTATTGCGTAAGAGTTGAAAAAGCTGAAGCGCGTTAAAAGGTATGAACCAATTGCTCGGCTCGTCATCGGGGTTGTGCATGATGGGAGTATTTTGTGTGACGAAGATGGAGCATAGCCAGACTATATGATTTTGTAGGGATGAGTTTTCTTTGGTTATGTTATTTCGATAAGACATAATTGCTTGGTTGGTATGCTTGAAGTATTATTGTTTTTATGTCAAATGATATACTATTGCTTTGAATCACTCGTATCTTAATATTCATGCCAGGATTAGACAATTGATCAAGATTATGCTAGGTAGCATTCCAAATCAAAAATTATTTTTTTATCATTTACCTACTCAAGGACGAGCAGGAATTAAGCTTGGGGATGCTGATACGTCTCCGTCGTATCTATAATTTTTGATTGTTCCATGCCAATATTATTCAACTTTCATATACTTTTGGTAACTTTTATACTATTTTTGGGACTAACATATTGATCTAGTGCCCAGTGACAGTTCCTGTCTGTTGCATGTTTTATGTTTCACAGAAAACCAATATCAAACGAAATCCAAACGGGATAAAAACGGACGGAGAATTATTTTGGAATATTTGGGATTTTCCGGAGGAAGAATCAACGCAAAACGGTGTCCGGGGTGGCCACGAGATAGGGGGGCGCGCCCCAGGGAGGCAGGCGCGCCCTGGCCTCTCGTGGGCCACCTGTAAGGCGGTTGATGCCCTTCTTTTGCCGCAAGAAAGCTAATTTTACAAGAAAAATCTGGGCGAAAGATTCAGCCCAATCGGAGTTACAGATCTCCAGATATAAAGGAAACGGTGAAGGGGTAGAATCTGGGAACGCAGAGAATGCAGAAACAGAGAGATAGATCCAATCTCGGAGGGGCTCTTGCCCCTCCCACGCCATGGGAGCCAAGGAACAGAGGGTAAACCCTTCTCCCATCTAGGGAGAAGGTCATGGAAGAAGAAGAAGAAGAAGAAGAAGAAGAAGGGGGGCTCTCTCCCCCTTGCTTCCCGTGGCGCCGGAACACCGCCGGGGGCCATCATCATCACCGCGATCTTCACCAACACCTCCGCCATCTTCACCAACATCTCCATCACCTTCCCCCCTCTATCTACAGCGGTCCACTCTCCCGCAACCCGCTGTACCCTCTACTTGAACATGGTGCTTTATGCTTCATATTATTACCCAATGATGTGTTGCCATCCTATGATGTCTGAGTAGATTTTCGTTGTCCTATTGGTGGTTGATGAATTGCTATGATTGATTTAATTTTCTTGTGGTTATGTTGCTGTCCTTTGGTGCCCATCATATGAGCGCGCACATGGATCACACCATATGGTTAGTTGTATGTTGATAGGACTATGTATTGGAGGGCTAGAGTGACAGAAGCTTCAACCTAGCATAGAAATTGATGCATACGGGATTGAACGGGGACCAATATATCTTAATGCTATGGTTGGGTTTTACCTTAATGAACGTTAGTAGTTGCGGATTCTTGCTAATAGTTCCAATCATAAGTGCATAGAATTCCAAGTCAGGGATGACATGCTAGCAGTGGCCTCTCCCACATAAAACTTGCTATCGGTCTAGTAAAGTAGTCAATTGCTTAGGGATAATTCCACAACTCCTATCACCACTTTTCCACACTTGCTATATTTACTTTATTACTTCTTTATCTAAACAGCCCCTACTTTTTGTTTACGTGTTCTTTATTATCTCGCAAACCTATCCAACAACACCTACAAAGTACTTCTAGTTTCCTAGTTGTTCTATGTAAAGCGAATGCTAAGCGTGCGTAGAGTTGTATCGGTGGTCGATAGAACTTAAGGGAATAGTTATTCTACCTTTAGCGCCTCGTTGGGTTCGACACTCTTACTTATCAAAAACTGTTGCGGCCCCTACACTTATGGGTTATCAGCTTACGCAGGTTAGGCAAGAGAAAAACAATCTCCAAGATGCCAACATTCGGCTGGGCGCCGAATTAGCAGATGTTTGAGCTCAGCTTGCGGACTCCGTGAAGGAGAACATGAGGCTTCGTCGCGGCATTTATGGTAAGTGCTTAAATGAACTACAGTACATTTCGGCGGGGAAGCATAGTAAAAGAGTTTATGTCTGTAGGTATGCTGCCGGGCCGTCCTGAAGAGGATATGCCCGGGTCCGCAGGCGATTTGCTGCAAGATCTCTCACAACTGCACGGACGAGCTCGACAGGTGATGCAGGGTATTGCCCATGCCCTGTGGCCATCCGCTTCCCTGCCAGGAGGCATGGGGGAGCTCGTGGATATTCTCCAAGGAGTACGGCGGCGCTTCCGGTTATGGAAGATATCAGCCTGCCGACAAGGTGCAAGGGAAGCCTGGGCCATGGTGAACACGCGATACGACAAGATTGACCCGAACCATATGTTCGAAGTTGGACCGGCGGGGCCAGATGGGAAAGAGATTCCCGTAAGTCTGGTGTATGACTAGGTACCATTAGTCGCAAAGTATTCCCAGCAGGATTGCAGGCTAGATAGCCTGTTGGATGGTATAGAGGAAGAATATAGCCAGTCCAAGTGACTATGTAATTCAATGGACATATGTAGTCCCTAGTCGGATTAAAAATCATTTGTCATGGAGGACTTTTTCGCTTTAGCCCCCGGATCCGACAGTCCGGGGTGTATCCGAATACCCGCTCAGTTATATAAAACAGGGGTATGCGTGGAAACCAGGCGTAGGGGTCATAAGTGCTTGAACAGACAAGTACCCAACTAGTTATGTTATATTACATGGGTAGTAAGAAACATCTTCCAGGGAGAATAGTTCTGTTAGGGGTTCCTTTCCCTGGGTATGCATGCATCGATGTGCATGTCCGAACTGCGAACAGAAACGCAGGACACAAAGCATCTGGGGATTCACGTTGTAATAAACGAAAGAAACATCTTTTGTTCAACGACCGAATATTCCTTAAGAATGCTAGCTTTCGGCTTCACCCAGTCTGAGGTACACATCCGGCTGAACCGGCAGTAACAATCGCAGAGGTGCTCCCCTTATGCCCTAGCCGAATTAACGGGAATGTAGGGCATAAACACAAGAGCCAGGGAACCCAGCATGGCCAAATCTTAAGTCATATCGATGAATATAATGGTGAATAAAAGGCACATATGGAAAAAGGACACATATGTGGTATAGTGAGCACACATAATGCGGTCGGAGTGATCCGAGCATCCGCACTGTATTTAATACTTTGTGTGAAGAAGGTAAAAGGGGCGAGAAAGGAAAAAAGGGGGAACATAATTAAAAGAGCAGGGGTAAGGAGACGAACACTGAGTTCGGCACTAGGCGTAGAATCTCCGGAGTCTGGCCACGTTCCATGGGTTCGGCTCGAGTCTGTTATCGGATGCATTGCACAGGTGGTACGCTCCTCTGGTGAGAACTTTATCAATCATGAAGGGACCCTCCCACTTAGGTTTGAGCTTGTCCTTCTTCTTCTCCGGTAGACGTAGAACGAGTTCGCCAACGTTATAAGTTTTGGCCCGCACTTCTCTGCTTTGATACCTTCGAGTCTGCTGCTGATAGAATGCGGAACGGCCTTTTGCGACGTCGCGCTACTCCTCCAGGGCATCTAAGTTATCCTGCCGGTCTAGCTCGGGTCCTTCTCTTCGTACATGTGTACGCGAGGTGAGTCATGGATTATGTCGCAGGGTAGTACTGCTTCTGCGCCGTACCCCATAAAAATGGTGTATATCCGGTGGTATGATTCGGCGTGGTCCGTAGCCCCCAGAGTACGGACTCGAGCTCCTCGACCCAGTGCGTGTACGATTCTGTCAAGGATTGCACTAGTCTGGGTTTGATGCCGCTCATGATGAGACCATTTGCATGTTCGACCTCGCCGTTTGTTTGGGGATGAAAGACGAAGGCGTAATCGAGCTTAATGCCCATGTTGCCGCACCAAGTTTTCACTTCATCGGCTGTGAAGTTTGAGCCATTGTCAGTGATGATGCTGTGAGGGACGTCGTAACGGTGTACAACCCCTGATATGAAGTCTATCACTGGTCCAGATTTGGTCATTTTAACTGGTTTGGCTTCTATCCATTTGGTGAACTTGTCCACCATGACCAATAAGTATTTTTTCTTATGGCTTCCCCCTTTAAGAGGTCCGACCATATCCAGCCCCCAGACCACGAAGGGCCAAGTTATGGGGATTGTTTGGAGAGCGGTAGGGGGCATATGCTCTGATTGGCGAAGAGCTGGCAACCGACACAATGTTGGACAAGGTCCTGTGCATCTGGGCTGTCAGCCAATAAAAACCTGTATGGAAGGCTTTGCTGACAAGTGCCCGAGCCGCAGCGTGGTGCCCGCCGAGTCCGGCATGGATTTTATCCAAGAGCTGCCGCCCTTCCTCTTCGGAGATGCATCTTTGGAGCACTCCGGTGGCACTTTTCTTATATAGTTCTCCCTCATGGACTTTGTAGGCCGCACAATACAACGTGCTTCATTTTGGTCCTCGGGGAGCTCCTGCCTATTTAGGTAGGCCAAGAAAGGCTCGGTCCACGGGGCGATTACAGCCATGACTTCGTGGGCCGAAGGTGTTATTTCGGTGGCGGAGACCCCGATTACGTCAGATGGTTCAAAATCTTGGGTTGTATTCGGAACCGGACTGGTGTTGCCGGACTCCCCTTCCACTACAAAAAAATACACTTCCGTGATGATACGTGTTCGTCACAGTAGGTCGCGTTTTTTGTCATGCATGTACATCCATGACAAATTTATGACAGAATCAAGATAGTCATACCTGTGCTGTCGTAGAAGTGTTCCATGACATTACCAAAATTATCATCACGGAAGTGTCCACTTCCATGATGATAAATCACGCATCACAGAAGTGCTTTCGTCAAGGGTGACCGACACGTGGCATCAACCGTAACGGAACGCTGTTAAGCTATCGGGTCAGATTTTGGATCCGATAACCCGTTAACAGCCACGACCAATGCCGATTTTCCACGTGTAAAATTCTCATTCACTGACGGATCCACATATCAGCTCCGCGTTGGCACAGGTGTCACTCATCCAATGGTCGATATGGGACTATGATATGTTGACACGTGGACTGGCCCAAAAGTGGCCCACAAAGTTTAAATGGGCCGGCCCAACCGAAGGCCCATAAGATTAAGCGGACCATAATGGGCCGGCCCAGCTAAAGGCCCACAAAATTTAACGGACCATAATGGGCCGGCCCAGCTAAAGGCCCATAAGATTTTGCGGACCACAATGGGCTGGCCCAGCTAAAAGCCCACAAGATTTTGCAAACCATAATGGGCCGACCCAGCTAAAGGCCCAACATTCTCTGTCAAATCGGCCCGTCAACGGCCTGGTCTAAACTTGTCATCAATGCGGCCCATGGTCACTTCTAGCCCGTTAACAATCCCTAAGTAATTGGGCTGAATTACAGCCTGGTGTATTTCCGGCCTGTTAAAGGTACGGCTTCATTTGGGCCCATTTACAGGCCATCAAAACTTTTGGCCCATAAACGACCGTGAAGGATTTGGGTCATATTCGGCCATGTCTGTCATTCGGCCTGTTAGAGGCCCACTATAGATTTGGCCCACTTTCGGCCTGTTGTCATTTTCGGCCTGTTAAAGCCGGATGTAAACCATGGGCCATATGTGGACCAACATCATATCGGACCCATTAACGTCCCATATTAAAATGACCATAATCTAGCCCGACCGAAGTTCCGTCCTGTTAAAGGCCCGTATATTAAGTCGGCGCATTTATGGCCCGTCCGAATTTCGGCCTGTCAAATATCCGCATCGTAAATGGGCCACCATTTCAGCCTGCTAATCCAGTGGGTTATTTGGCACAATCAGGGCCCAATCTCACTTTCGATCTGTTAAACGCCCGTGTTTTTTATGGGCTCGACATATTTACACCTGTAAACGGCCTACTTTTACTGAGGGCCCAAATTATGTTTAGGCCTGTTAAAGGCCCACTATGGGCATAGACCTACCAGAAAAATTTGAAAGCTTATGCTAATATAAGCCCAAATATTTTTAGTGGGCTACATGCCAATTTCGGCCCGTAATCATTTTTAGCCCAATTGGAATGGGCCCGACGAATGTTGGCATGTTGGGCTCCTACGAAGCTTTTGTTCGAATACATTACTAAGATAAACCTGCACTATACAAAAATAGCGTCATAATTACTGCAGCCTGTGGCAGTATCATAAATGTTGTATCACAACAAAATAAATTCCAATCATACAACAAAAGGTCTGTTGGCATAAAGTTTACAGTCCTTCCAGATAAAAGCACCATCAGATGTATAGAAGCACAAATCATTTGACCTGAGTGCTAATGTTTAAAGCTGTAGAATCTGATGGAGCAGCACGATCTCCACCTTTTTTCCGCCATTGCTCTTCAACAACGAAGCGAATGTCTGATAGTCTGGTTTCAAAACCATTCATATCTTGACGGCATTTCGCAACCACTATTCTTGTTTCCGAAACAATGTCCATTAGGGATTGGACTTGTGTCTGGAGCACAGATATATCACTTTGTCTAGCAGGAAGATTTTGTTCAGTAGGTGATTTGGACGAGATTACCTTGACAACCAACCCAGAATTACGCAGGAAGGTGCTTTTTGCACTGCTAGTGGAGAGATACTGACGCACTGCAGCAAGAGGTGACATTGTGCCTGTAGTAGCCTCGTCACCTTCAGGTGGTTGTGGCTGTTCAATCATTTGTTCCATAGCTTCCTGAAAGTTTGAAGTTGTAGATTAGTGTACCAGTGAGTTACTAATGAGATAAAAACAAACAAAGTAGGTTAAACGTTTATACATAACTTATTTTGGTGAACTACTGTAATACATTAGCATGTATTGTAGTGCCAACTACATAATAAAATCACTTTCGGAACATATGTCCATGTAGCATGCCTAATGTATTGTCTATTTCCTCACATTCGTTGACATCTAAGGATAAAGATACATGGTTTAAAGTAGGATGAACATAGTATGACATCATTCATATCATGGGCAAATAGATATAAAACAAACGGGCTATTTTATCATTGTGTGTGCACGTGAACATAACAACTAGATTACAGATCAAGACCAAAAGAATATCCTTCGTCTCTTTTAAACCATGTAAGGTGAAATAATACATTAAGACAAATGTGTACAAAAGTGAACAGAGTAACTGACATTGGCTGCAAACCAAGTAGTTAAATGAACACATCACAGTACCAATCAGTTCAAGGCAGGAGGAGTAAGGACTTACAACAGCGGCTTGAACTGGTGTGCTCGTGCCCTTCATCTTGCTGGTGTGGCAATCCTTGAAGATTTGCACTGCATTCGGTTCAGGTTCTTTTTGGTCCGCACGGGCTTTCCGCTGTATTTGGAACAAGTCAATATAGATATGATAATATGGCACAAAAAAAGAAGGAAGTAGCAGCTATTTACAAGAGCCTCGCAGTGTGCAATATAGCTACGAGATCCTGTTGTCTGTTGGAATTTCACTTTAGAACGGTTGGTTTTGTTCTTCAAACAGTTAGCCTAGAAGAAGATATACTTGTAAGGCACATACATAAATACAAGTTCAATATGTGGTCTGATAAAATACATATAGCCTACCTGATACTTTGGGTCAGACCAGTGTTTAACGAGGGTTGTCCAGTCTTCATCCGTAATATATTCCACTGGAGATGTTTGGGCGATTTCATTGTTAGCCTTGCCTTCAAAGTGAGATTTTCTAAGGTGGTACCGATACTGTCGCAGAGCAGACTGAAAAACATGAGTGCATGCTTGTTTAGTTGCATCATCTTTCGGATCCAACTTGAACCTCATCTGTTGAAAAAAGAATGTGAGTCTTATTAGGAGGAAGCTAGAAAGTATGGGACAGAGCAAGACAATATTACTAATTGCGATGAATAACATTACTTACAGATAAATGGTCAAGGAAGGTGTTAAACTAGGTATTGTCTTTCTCATTACTGAACTGGATCCACGTTGGGAGGATACGCGCATGACTCCTAACGGCAACGGCTGCCTCTGATACTAACTTGGCTGACTCTGTAGCATCACGTGGTCTTTTTTATACCTTCCTCAAAATGGATCTCCATTCTTCCTCCTTTAGGTTTTGTTAATCTGTCAGGCATTATCCCTGATGTCTGTTTCCGCTTGCGCCGTGGTGCTAGTTCAACAATGAATATGGAAAGTGTTAGTGTACATCAAACTGTGAGAGTACATATAAAGGAGCATGCAACTGCAACTTGACTCGGTCAGGTACCATCTTGGTGTTGATGCTCATGAGGTTCATCTAAGCTTGCCAAGTCCTGTTGTGTCAACAGTGCTTCGGAAGTAGTGTTAGCTGTGAAGGCAGCTTGGGAAATGGCCAGTTCCGGAGCAAACGAACGAGTAACTGGTTGAGATACTGGTACAGTTGAAGCGGATGCTGCAGCTGGTGGAGCAGGTGATACTGTGTTTGTAGATTTAGCCGGTGGACTTGGACCTTCTACTGCACTATAAGTACCAGCAGAATCTCGACGGCAGAGCCTTTTCCGTTTCACCCGACGAGTAACAGCACTCCCTACTATATTATTTTCCTTGCTCTTTTTTGACTTTGCCGTGTCAAGCTGTACCCACAACACAAAAGAATAAAATCACTCTTCAGAACTCATTGATGCATGATACAGACAGGCAATACTTTGATGTAAGACAATCGTATGAGGATGGAATATGTAAGAAAAACAGGACGGCATGACATATTCATAGCTACGATGTGCAAACTAAGCAGAAGGATTTTCAAGAAAATAGAAGTAATGCAAGCTAGACACCATATGAAAGATGCAACCAATATTACTCTTCCAAGTTAAAAGTGTCTTGTCATAAGTGGCAAATCGAAAAATTAGAAGCAGTACAACGTAGAAATCAATGCAAGATGCAACCACTATCAAACTACCATGTTAAAAGCGTCCAATCATGAGTTACTGATGCGGGATACACAACAGCAGTACTTTGATGTAAGAACATGGTATGATAGATAGATGCAGTGTATTCTAGACACAGAAAGCCATGTCATATGCACATGTATAACGTATAGACTCAGCAGATGCAATTTAATCAAAATAGAAGAAATACAGGCTAGACAACATATGCAACATGAAACCAATTATCACACTGTCAACTTAGAGCAAGCACCTGCGATGGTGGAGTGCGGGAGATGAACTCATCATGTAGACTTGGGACTTCAGCTTCATTAGCAGTAGCAGTGGCAAATCTAGGGAGTCTCTGTTTGCGTCGATGCGGAGTACCACCAACAACCCCTAACTTACTCTTTTCCTTCCTATTTTCTGATATTGCCTTATGAAGTCAAAACCACAAGAAGATGAATAAAATTAGCTCTGCATAACTGGTTGATGCATGATACAGACGAACACTACTTTGATGTAAGGCAAGCGTAGGAGCACTACAAGAAATGTGTTAATACGTGACAGTCCTGGTCCGTCATGAATTAGTGAAAAACTGTCATGAGTGCATGTCCATGACAGATTTGAAATCCGTCATGTATATCGCGTCATAATTTGACAGCATACCTTACATGATGATTCTTGTCCGTCATGGATCTGCCCCAGGCCCGCCCAGGCCCAATCCATTGTGACGGAACAATCCGTCATGGACTAACACATGTAGGATTTTTGATTGACCAAATAGAATGACGTGTCTACCTACGTGGATAGTATTTTCCATCACAAAATTCATCATGTTTGAGCACATTAAACCATTTTTTCGGCCCAATTTTTAGCATAATGCATTACACAAAGCCTAATGCCAATTTTGGTCCAAGAGAAAATATTTGTTAAGTGTACAATATCCAGCATGCTCTATGTATCTACATCATAGCACTATAAAATCCTCAAAAAAAGATAACTTGCATTTTATATTGACAAAATATATCACACATGATGAGTACAATTCATTTTACATCAACAGATCATACAAACTATCGAGGCTATTATTTAGATTCTTGCTGGCGGCCCTCCTGATGGCAAACATCAGGTTTGATTGTGATGAGCAGCACCAAGTAGCCCACTTCCCAATCTTACCTGCATATTTACAAGAACCATAGATAATTGTGAACATATAGTAGAAAAATTATAATTAAAACAAATATAAAAATGAATTACATGTTGTCCAAAATTCTTAAATCGTATAGTGTCTGCAAATGAGAATAACAATGTATCTACTATAAAATAAGAGTAAACATGAGGTTTCTTAAAAAATTATCAAAAGAAAAGTGTGTCAAGTGAAAAAGTAATACACATGTCACAGAACTAAGTATTATATCATTGAGGTTGTCATTCAGGTTCTTGTTGGACCTCTTGAAGGCAGCTATCATTTTTTCGTCATACCTAGAATATTTCACTAACAAACATATGCATGACGTGAAGCCTCTGATCGTAGAACCGGGCAGTTTAAACTTCAAATGTTAGGATCGATGTCAACAGGTTTACAAATGAAACTCAAATATTTATGCTGCAAGTTCATCTCGAAGTGCTGACAACAGTAAACAATGTGTAACATATTTATGTGGTATAGACTGATCAAGCAACTTTAAGAAAATGCCAAAGGAGTGCCACGTAACAAATAATCTATGTACATGGTTACAGGAAATAGACTAGCAGCAATCTGTGAGCACATGTCCCTGTTACATGTGCAACTCTGGCATATACATACAATTTGAATTTATTTTTCTTTCTTAATATACAGAACAGGTAGGCACGAGGTATAAAACTAGCTAAGTTACATGTGCAACTCTGGCATATACATACAGTTTGAATTTATTTTTCTTTCTTAATATACGGAACAGGTGGGCACGAGGCATAAAACTAGCTAAAATCTTAGCAGAGATACTCCAAGCAGAGCCATGGGTATAACAAGATGTGTACATATGCTTAAGCTAGATACATCCTTGATACTTATCAAATCTGTAACTCATACAAGTACATAGCATGCTCAGAAAAATGCATCTTGTTCTTGAGCTTCCAGTGTTAAAACAGCATGGCAGATATTTCAAACAAAAATATTAGGTATTAGCTATAATGTGTTGCCTTTGCAGTTTTATATTGCTGCTAACGAAAAAGTTAGACGATGACAGAAGAGTTCGGAATATGTATTTACCTCCTGTGTTTTGTCACCATGGACCGCCGTTGCAAGGAAACCTCTGTTGCATAGTCAATATCTCAATGAATCAGCTTCTCGTTTTGTCTCCACAAAAACCGATGTTATAGTCTGTTCATGCTAGAAAAATTAGAAAACTAGCATGAGAAAAATCTTAAAGAATAATAGCAAATAAACCCAATTGTTACAATCAAAGATGGCAGCAAATAATACCATATCAATGAGTACGACAAGGTGCGATGAACAAAATATGTAATATTTGCTGCAACCAAATGATGGTAGAAGTACATTTCAGGGATCTGACGCTAAACTTGTATGTAATTACCGCAGGAGCAAGAGTAGGCTAGGAGGACTGATCAACAAAATGATGATATCAAATAGAAAGTTTGCACAAATAATAACAGAGAAGCAGTGTAATAGCAGCCCTAGTTAACAATCTATTGAGTGAGATTAATGACTTACTTTTATTCCACAAAAAAGAAAAATCCAAGGAACCAACAGAAGCATCTCATGGGAATTTAATTATTAAATTATTAGTTGCTTAACTAACTAGCGGATCTCAGAAATTCTACACTGCTAGTGCTCTCATGGTGAGAGAAGAAACAGGAAATAGCAAACAGTACAGCCTAGTTTGGCAACACCTTTTTTCCAGAATCATAGTATTCAAAACCTCAGTATTTCAATAGATGGGCAACAAATACTCCAGTTTCTGAAAAACATAGATTTTCTCAGTTTCGATAAAACCGCTAAGGTGAATGGCAAGTAGCAGTTTTTTTCCGTTTTCTTTGGTTTGCACAGATTGTTATGTTGTTGCATGCATACTCAGCTACACTTATGAATCAGCTTGTGCTAATGGCCACCGTATGCATTCAGCCTTGCACTGGCATGTTTTCTCCTAGATGCTAGGAATGATCTGTAGTAGTACTAGAGTTATCTCCTGCAATCAATCAAAGACCAAGCTAGTTACGACATGAGTGCAAGTCGACGTCTGCAGCTCATGCGTCCTTGCCGGCGCCATACGGCTGCTCACAGATCTGTCAACGACGTCAAAGTGATCTGGAGCGATACACCACTGTTAGAATCACCTCTACGTGCATGTGTTTTTAGCCGGCACTAAGGGCATCTCCAGCCGCGCCCCCAACAGGCCCCCCCAGGCCACTTTTTCGGCGCCGGCGCCGAAAAACCGGCCCAATCGCGCCCCCAGGACGCCGAAAATCGCCGGTTCGGACCTTTTTTCCGCTCGGCGGTCACAGGACGAACCTGGCGCGCTGGGGAGCCGTTGGGGGCTTCGGCGGTAGGGAAAAGAACGCCTGGCCCACACCGACAGGGGAAAAGTCAAGGTTTTCTCCCCCCCGACTCACCTCGCACCCCCGCGCCCTCAGCCACCACTAGCTATATCCCGGCGACGGCCGCCGGCCTACTCTGCTAGATAGCCATTCCCCGCCAGAAAATAGCAGCGCTTCGCCGCGGCAGCCCCTCCCGCAACAGCTGGGCATTTCCGGCCGCCGTTTCCGGCCGCGGAGGCGCGGTTTAACGGTGGGTACACGCCCACCGAGCGCAAGGTGTTCGGCGTTTTGATTGTGTCGGTGATGGACTCGGATGAGGAGGAAGAGCTCGCCACGCTGCTGGAGGAGGAAGCCGTGGCCGACGTCCAGGAAGAAGAGCATCTGATGGTGCTCGCCTCCCTCGCCCAGCTGCTGGCGAGCAATGAAAAGCCGCGTCGAGGTGGCTCGGCGCCGAGGCGGGTGAAAGCAAAGAACCGACATCGTCTGCACGGCTACTGCATGCTCTACTCCGACTACTTCGCCGATGCTCCACTTCATGGCGAGAGAACATTTCGGCGCCGTTATCGGATGAGCCGAAAGCTCTTCCTCAAGAATGTGAATTCCATCCGGGAGTTCGACAACTACTTCAAGTGCAAGATGGATTGCACTGGCGCTCTTGGATTCACCTCCATCCAGAAGTGCACGACAGCGATGAGGATGCTTGCATATGGAGCTCCCAGTGATTCACTCGACGACTATGGGCGCATGGCCGAGTCCACCAGCATAGAGTGTTTCTACAAGTTCTATCGGGCAGTGGTGGCAGTGTTTGGGCCACAATACTTGAGAACACCCAATGCGGAAGACACTGCTCGGATCCTAGCCTAGAATGCAGCAAGAGGATTTCCTGGGATGCTTGGAAGCATCGACTACATGCATTGGAAATGGAAGAACTGCCCATTTGGTTGGCAGGGGATGTACAAAGGCGCCAAAGGCGGTTGCAGTGTGGTGCTTGAGGCGGTAGCCACACAGGACCTCTGGATTTGGCACTCCTTCTTTGGTATGCCAGGAACTCACAATGACATCAACGTGCTGCAGTGCTCTCCTGTTTTTGCCAAGCTCGTTGAGGGCCATTCTCCTCCGGTGAACTTCGAGATCAATGGGCACCAATACAACAAGGGGTACTATCTAGCTGACGACATCTATCCGAGATGGTCGACATTTGTGAAGACAATCTCAGACCCTATGGTAGGAGGCAAGAACGCCTGGTTTGCGAAGGTTCGGGAGGCTTGCAGGAAGGATGTCGAGCGGGCATTTGGTGTGCTCCAATCTCGATTCGCTGTTGTTCGGTACCCCGCTCAGACCTGGTCGAAAGATCAAATGTGGGAGATCATGACTTGTTGTGTCATCTTGCACAACATGATCATCGAGAGCGAGCAAGAAGACCCAGTGTTTGACGCTGAACCATACTACAGGCAGGGTCCTCTAGCCGAAGTTGATCACCAGCTACCGGCAACTTGGACTGCCTATCTCAGTATGCGTAAGGAGATCCGAGACCCATAGGTGCATCATCAACTGCAGAAAGATCTGATTGAGCACCTATGAAGGCTCAAGGGGGACGCCGCGTGATGAAATACGAGTTTTTATTTGTTGAACAACATAATTTGTATTGAACTATTTGTTGTTGTAGTATTTTGTTGAAGTATTTGATTTTTCTGTGATGAAATATGTGTGTGTTGATAATTGAACGCCGAAACCACGCCGAATATGGGCCTATTCTCGCCCATATGGGCCGTTTATTCGCCGAAATTGGGCTGCAAAGTGGGCGAGCTGGGGGCGACGACTGGGCACAAAACCGCCGCCAGCGCCGAGTGTATCGTCGGCTCGCCCCCAGGTGGCGCTTTTAGATGCCCCCTGGGGGGCCAACGGCTAGAGATGCCCTAAGTAGTCATTTGTACGAGTACGCGCGCCCCTCTAGCCGGATAGATGGATCAGCTAGCAATCGATTTTATGCGTCACAGGTGTCGATGGACAGAGTGACAACCCAGGAAGCGTTTCTCAGTTTTTTGAAAAGAGGCCAAGACCTCTTTTCTATATACTACAAAAAGATCACATTTTTAGAGATGCCAGTACTCCTTAAAAACTAAAAAAACACTTTGGCTCCCAAACGCAGCCTACTATCTCTCATTGGCTGTAGCTTACGAGTACCAGGAAACAAAGTGGCCACATTTTCTGTGCTAGGTTCAGTCCAAGAGAAAAGCATAGCCCCTGGAGAACTACGCTCGAGCAGAGTAGCAATCACTTAGAAAGAAAAGAAAAACAGAGCAAGAAGGGTCAACCTTATTGTTCTCTGCGGAATCATGGTGGTCGGGGTGGAGGACCTGGCCATCGAGCTCGTCGAGCTCGTCGGGCTGGAGCGTGGGGTCCCGGTGGTCGCCTTCCATTGAACTGAAGAGGCGGAGAGGTCCTGCTGATCTGAATCGAAGCAAGAAACTTCGATTGGGGATGGGATAGAAAATGAAGTAATGAAGGAGAGAGGAGATGGTGGGGGAAGCAGGGAGGGACCTTGTGCGGGGCGTTGACGTCGCCGGAGAGGTCGAGCTCGGGCCTCCCACAGGTCACGATCGTCGTCCTCTCCTCATCCGGCGCTTGATGCCCCAAATCTTCAGATGGCGAGGCAGCTGCGCCGCCTCGGAGAAAGAGGAGGGAGGCCTGTGTCGCAGATCCATGGCCCAGGTCGTGAGCAGCAGAGGGGCGCCATAGCAGCTAGGGTTGGCCGCCTCTTCCATCGGGCTGGTGCAACCTCTGTAGCCATGGATCTTGGGCGAAGAGGTGGAGATGGGAAGGTGCAGGCGGAGGACGGGGCCGAGGAGAGGCGATGCATGCTGGCGGCGGATGGAGTAAGAGATTGGGGACAGGAGTGTCTTAGGGTTAGCTTATATATGTGGGAAAGGTTTAGGGCTTCAGGCGGGCTTTTTAGTGGGCTTGCGGGTCTGTACTAGGCGGTTCATGACGAATTCCGAGACTGTCACCGGAAATGCATCATGGATTAACAGGTTTCTTGTAGTGGAGGATGGAATATATACAAAAAAAGACAGTGTTTCATATTCACATGTACGATAGGAGGATGGAATATGTATGAAAAAACAGTAAGCGGAAGGCATTTCAACAAAATTAGAAGAAATGAAAGCTAGGCACCATATGAACATGCAACCAATATCACTCTATCAGGTAAAAAGTGTCTCGTTGTAAGTGCCATTTCAAGAAATTAGAAGCAGTACAAGCTAGAAGACAATGCAAGATGCAACCTCCATCACAGCCCCAAGTTAAATGTGTCTTATGGGTAAGTGATCGTTGCAGGTATAAGTTGTAAGCTACGCAGATGCAATTCAACATAATCAGAAGCAATACAAACTAGACATCATATGGAAAACGCAACCATGTATAACAGTTCCAAGTAAGAGCAGGCACCTGTGATGGTGGAGTAGGGGAGATGTGCTCATCGTGTACATGTATGTTCTAGAAACAGGAACACGTGTCATATTCACAGGCATTATGTGTAAAGTAAGCAGATGCAATTCAATTTAGAAGCAATACAAGCTAGACATCATACGCAACATGCAACCACATATAATAGTGTCAAGTTAGAGCAATCACCTTTGATGGTGGAGTAGGGGAGATGTGCTCATCATCTACACAGCTACATTGACTGTCTAGCCTTGTGTTTTCTTGCGAATCTTGTTGGGAGGATGGCGGAGTAGAATCTGTAGAGACCCCCTGTTTGAGTTGCTTCGAAGGACCACCATCATCCACTGCCGAACTAATTTCCTTCAGCTGTAATGACTTTGCATTGTGAAGTCAAACCGATAAGAAAAAGGAATAAAATTCGCTCTTCAGAACTCATTCATGCATGATACTGACGAACACTACTCGGATGAAAGGCAAACACATGATGCGAGGATGGAATATGTATGAAAAACAGGGTGGTGTGACATATTCACACCTATGATGTGGTAACTAAGCAGAAGGCATTTCAACAAATTAGAAGCCTGCAAGCTAGACACCATATGAAAGATGCAACCAATATCACTCTGCCAAGTTCAAACTGTATGGCATTTCAACAAATTAGAAGCAGTATATGCTAGAAATCATATGCAAGACACAACCAATATCACAGTGGCGACTTAAAGGTGCCTTATCATAAGTGGCTGATGCGGGATATGCAACAATAGTAGTCTGATGTAGAAACAGGAACACATGTCATATTCACAAGCATTATGTGTAAAGTAGGCAGATGCAATTCAACAAAGTTAGAAGCAATACAAGCTAGACATCATACGCAACATGGAACCACATATAATAGTGCCAAGTTAGAGCAAGCACCTGTGATGGTGGAGTAGGGGAGATGTGCTCATCATCTACACAGCTATTGACTGTCTAGCCTTGCGTTGTCTTGCGAATCTTGTTGGGAGGATGGCGGAGTAGAATCTGTAGAGAACCTTCGTTTCAATTGCTCGGAAGGACCACCATCATCTAATGCCTTGCCAATTTCCTTCAGCTTTATTGATTTTGCATTATGAGGTCATACCGACAAGAAAAAGGAATATCATTCGCTCTTCAGAACTCATTCATGCATGATACTGACGAACACTACTCTGATGAAAGGCAAAGTCATGATACGAGGATGGAATATGTACGAAAAAATGAACGGCTTGACATATTCACACCTATGATATTGTAACTAAGCAGAAGGCACTTCAACAAATTAGAAACACTACAAGACACCATATGGAAGGTGCAATCAATATCACTCTGCCAAGTTAAAACTGTCTCGTCATAGGTGGCGTTCATCAAACTAGAAGCAATACATGCTAGAAATCATATTCAAGACGCAAACCAATATCACACTGCCAACTTAAAGGTGTCTCATCATAAGTGACTGATGCAGGATACACAAGAAGAGTAGTTTCATGTAAGAACATGGTGTGATAGACAGATATAGTATGTACCAAAAACAGGAAAGCGTGTCATATTCACATGTATCATGTGTAAGCTAAGCAGATGCAGTTTACACTAATTAGGAGCAATACGAGCTAGACACCATATGCAACATGCAACGAGATATCACACTACCAAGTTAGAGCAAGCACCTTGGATGGTGGAGTAGGGGAGCGGAGACTTGGACCATGTAATGCACTATCAGTACAAGGAGAATCAGTACAGATGCTCCATTTACGTTGCTACAGAGGACCACCATCATCGCCTTCCTTACTCTTTTCCTTCCTCTTTCTTGATTTTGCCTTGTCAAGTCAAACCCACAAGAAAAAGGAATAAAATTTTCTCTTCACAACTTATTGATGCATGATACTGACGAACACTACTTTCATGTAAGGCAGCCGCATGATAGGAGGACGGAATATGTATGAAAAACAGGACGGCGTGACATATTGACATGTATGATGTATAAAATGTAAACTAAGCACAAGGTGCTTGAACTTGTTAGAATCGATGCAAGCTAGAAACCATATGAAAGATGAAACCAATATCACTCTGCCAAATTAAAAGGGTGCCCTAACAAATGTATTTGACCAAATTAGAAGCAATACATGGCAACAGGCTAGAAATAATATGCAATATGCAACAAATAAAGGTGACTCATCGTAAGTAATTGATGCAAGATACAGAAGAGAGGTAGCTTTATGTAAGAACAAGGTTAACACATAGATGTAGTGTGTACCAAAAATAGGAAGGCATGTCATATTCACAGGTATAGTGTGTAAACTAAGCAGATGCAATTTACCCTAATTAAAAAGCATTACAAGATAGACACGGTATGCAACATGCAACCACATATCACACTGCGAAGTTGGAGCAAGCACCTGTGATGGTGGTGTAGGGGAAGTGCTATCTTCAGGTACAGAGCAACGTTCAATATCTTCATTTAGGCTTGCTGTTTCTTGAGAATCATGTGGAGAGGATGAAATTGCATTCTTTATAAGAGTATTGCATCTCATATTAACCCACACGTGTGACTGTCTCATCATAAGCGATAGACGCATGATACACAAGAACAGTAGTTTGATTTAAGAACATGGTGTGATAGGCAGATGTAGTATGTACCAAAAACAGGAAGGCATGTCATATTCACATGTATAATGTGTAAGCTAAGGCGATGCAATTTAACAAATTAGGAGCATTGATGAGGGATACGCAAGAGAAGTAGTTTGATGTAAGAACATGGTTAATAGAAAGACGTAGTATGTACCAAAAATAGGAAGGCATGTCATATTCACAGGTATAATGTGTTAACTAAGAAGATGCAATTTACCCTAATTAGAAGCATTACAAGGTAGACACCATATGCAACATCCAACCACATATCACATTGCCAAGTAAGAGCAAGCACCTGCGATGGTGGTGTGGGGGAATTGCGGTGATCAACTGGAGAGCTACATTGACTATCTTCATTTAGCCTTGCTGTTTCTTGAGAATCATGTGGGGAGGATGACACTGCACTCTTTAAATGAGTAGGGCGTCTCACAGTAACCCACCCGAGTGACTGTCTCATCATAAGTGATTTATGAGGGATACAAAAGAGCATTAGTTTGATGTACGAACATGGTTAATAGACATATGTAGTATGTATCAAAAATAGGAAGGCATGTCATTATCAAAGGTATAGTGTGTAAAGTAAGAAGATGCAATTTAACCAAATTGGAAGCAATACAAGCTAGACACCATATGCAACATGCAACCACACTTGACAGCGCGAAGTTAAATCAAGCACCTGGGATGGTTGTGTGTGGCAATTGAGATCATCAACTGCAGAGCTACTTTTACTGTCTCCAACTGCTGACACTGCACTCATTAGAGCGTTGAAACGCTTACTGCTTATCTTCGAATTACACTGGAGCGACTTCTGTCTTTTCTTTTCTGCATTCATCAACACTGCGTTAGGGTCTGAAATACCCATGCAAAAAAAAACAATAGTGTGAGTATGGGTGAAGTGTGTGCACAATTAGTACAGTGTAAAGGTAGCAGATAGAAGGTAGGTGAGAAAAAAATGATGGAAGACATATGATAGCTCTACAACATGCATGGCACACTCAATTACTACAAGATTCAATGAAAATAACAGTCGACTGAAAGCAAATAGGTCAGTCCATTTTTTATGCACCATCCAATGTACAAAGAATGGGGAGATCGCCTTCATCTACCTCGACCCAGTCAGTGTTGACGATCTTCCTCGAAACGCCAGCGACCACCGGCCCAGTATTCCTCCCCTGCCTGCGCCCTCCCCTCGACCTCACCACACCGCCGTGCTTGGCACCGCCCCCCGGCCATCTATTCAAGCCCCGGCGACCTCCAGATCGGGCGCAAGCAGCTCCTGCGCCCCACACCCCTATGATAGACACTGATGCGCCACTTCCCCGGGGAATAGGCGGACTAGGTGCTCCGCGCGCCTAAGCGGGTACTGCTTCTTTTAGTTGCGGTTCGACTGACCCTGAATTGAAATCCAGGCGGGCTACTGACCTCTAGCAAAGGTGAAATAGTGAAAGGGAGGAAACCTTGTGCATTTAGTATCACGAAGAAGATGCAGTAAGAAGCGCTCAACTAGTTTATTTCATGGGATGACTACGGTGTGAGCGGAGACGTAAGATTTGCACGAATAAGGGAAGAGGAGTACATCTTTCTGCTGGCAGTGTTGTGTCCTCCTTCTGTTTTTCCGACGATCTTGTTGTTCGCCGGAAACCAGAAGTTGTGGAGGACGGTGCAGCCTTGGATGAACCCATGGCCAAGTTGTTGAGTGTGGTGTGGTGGCCGTCTGTCGGCGGTGGGGAAGCAGATCCGAGGCGGCGAACGACGGCATAGCAGGAACAGCTCCGGTGCAGTGGACGGTTGCAACAGTGGAGCCGCAGCTGTGAGGCGCGCGACGGCATGGTCGGAGTGGTTCTGGTACGGCGCACATCGGCGTCGGCATTGTGGAGGTAGCTCTGCCTCGGCTTCAGCTGCTAAGTCCTTGAGGGCGTTGCGGTTGCGGTTGCGTTGGACGACGATGTCGGGGTACCGACTCTGGCATGATGGAGGAGGGCGGCCGTGGATTGGTCGCTATGGGGTGGAGGACGGAGGAGGTTGGGGTTTCGCAGCTGGTGAAGAGGGTGTTTTCGCGCCCACGGAGTATGAATGGGGAAACGGAGGGAGGCGGGGAACTAAGGGGGAACAATGTTTTGGTTTGAGATGCGCTTGTTTGAAATTTGGGGAAAGTTACAAACTTTGCTCCCATCTAAAATTTCGGACATATTGCGGGTTGGGGGTAGGACAGTCATGTCAGGTGTCCCAAATGTGGGCGGGATAGATTTCGGCCGAGCACATGGGTGTTTAGGCGCCCACGGCGTATGAATGCTTCTCGGAGGCGGTTGAGACTAGCGTCTTGGTGAAGTTACAAACCTAGCCCGGTTTAGACCTTTGGACATCGGGCCGATAGGCTACACAGGCCAGAGTCAGGACAGTAATTTCCTACCACCAAAACATTAGTCTCGCGCGGTTTCGGGTGACCAGAGGCCTATTTGGCGCTTCGTTCAATATTTGGGAGCAGAAGCATTAACGTTTTCGGTTCTCTTGAATTGAACTTTCAAGATTTGTCAAACTTCACAAATCTTTACTCTTGAAAATCCTAAAGTTACGATTATTTTGGAATGGAGGGGTACATTTTAATATACATTGTACACGAGTATATATTAAAAAATATGCAACTTACCTCAGTTCATGCATGGTTCCAGGTATAATCTCCTTGGTTGCAAAAAAAAAGTTAGATATGCGTATGAATATATATTCCATGTTCAAACTCACAACAAAGATTGATGCCCCCTTTTACATCTGATTTACAAATGCCATTATCTCGGGTTCAAATAGATGAATGCACTTCCTATGAATTCGAATCTTCGAAACCCCCTTTATGTTGAATTCGACATGTATTTTATTTCGTAGCTAGCAATTTGGAATGTATCCATGCAAGTGACAAATGTATAAAGTGCTTCACACTAACAACATGGAGTGCACTAATTAATGTTTATATATGAATTGCAAAAGCATCCATTGCCTGTATTTCAAACCTCTCTCACTCTATGGATCGATAATATGAAATAAACACATGCACATGCTAGAATTCAATGGAGTATGGGTGTCTGATAGACCGATTTTCATCCATACGCAATTTTGCAAAATTCATGATCTCATCCAAAAATAATAATGCCATTTATATTTTAATTTAATGCGTAGAACCGCCTTTTACACGTAGATATCTCTCTATCTAACGCATAAGTGCACAAACTTTATATGCATCGGCATTTCTCTTTCACACATGCTCACAATCTCTCTCAGGGTGTCGGGATGTCTCACGCACATGCTCTCTCTGTTTCTCTATCTCTCTTTCTGACTACTATGTACCACTCTTTTCACTAATCTCAGTTGGAAAACACTATTTCTCTCACATGCATATATACACATGCACGGTCTCTAGTAGCCCTCTATACGCACATATATGTGTCTACGTGTCTCCCGCACGCACATTATCTTTAGGCCTCTCTCGCACACATTG
>NC_041393.1:69623470-69628078 GCF_002162155.2 Triticum dicoccoides
TTGGCAGATATGATTTCATCATATCATTCGGTAGGATATCCCTGGCTGTTAGGCTGGATGGTAATACGAGGCAAAGTTTTACCCTAGTTCAGATCGGACCCTTGCAGTTGAAGAAAGAGCCTACTCCTGGTACTGTATATTAGTGTTAGGGGTGTGTACAAAGTACACGTGAATACCAGACATTGTGCGTGTGTGTATACTATCGACGAACTAGCCCCCAAGCTTGTATAACATACTAAGGGTCTAGGGTTACAAATCATATATAGTCGGCTTATCACCAGTGGGGATAGAGTCCTCCGCGACTCTGGTAGCTTCGTGTTGTACGCCGGGTCCTCCACATGGGTCTCCGTATAACACGTCTCGGTCCAACCTATATGTGGCGCAGGATGGAACCGACCCATGAGTCTTCATGTTGACCCACCACAACTAGAAATGATGTGCCCACCACACCACACACGCAATTGGCCACTAAGGAAATAAGCATATACAATAGTACAACGGTATCTAGCTCACGATACGTCTCCATATTTTATTGATGACACTGACGGACTTTGCATGTGATGCATGCTCCATATTTTGTTGACGACACTTACGGTCATTGTATTTGAAGCGAAAGCACGATATGGTCACTGGACTTCAGAATAAGCTCATCGCGGTCACCACATACATTTTGTCGGGCTAACCAACATGTGGTTGGATGGTTAGAGGACAGTGGTTTCTCAAGCCCACCAAGGTTAAAGTCCCGGTGCTCGCATTTGTCTTGTGTTAATTTTAGTATTTTCCGGCGATGTACATTCAGTGGGAGGAGACGTTCCACTCGACTACGAGGAACCTATGGTGACTTCGTAAAATCTCAAGATCATATATGCTGGCCCACTCTCTTGAAGGTGCGGCGGCGGACAGGCGGTGGGGAGTGGTTTCGGGGAGGGCGGGCCGGCCGCGGGCGGAGGGGGTGGGTGGTTCGGCCGGTGGTGGCTGGCGGCTCGGGGGGACGGGGGTGGAGTTTGATGATAAACTGGAGGCCCTTGATTTCATATCCAACGGCTGGAAAATCTAATGACCAGAGATGAAAAAGTCAGTCGACTGACGTGTAGTCTCACCCCGCACGTACACATGAACGCACGCAAGACACGCACACATGTAGGTGTGCAACACTGACACGTACACATAACGTACACACGCACGCATGCTGGCGTGCAACACTGACATGTACACATGCACTCACGAACACACGCACGTACCCACCCATGCATGCAACACTGAAATGCACCCTTGCACGTACGCACCCATGCATGCAACACTGAAACGCACCCTTGCACGCACGCAACACTCGCATGCCTGCATGCACACAACACACGACGCAAGACACACGCTTAACTACATGAAAAAGATGACGTCACACTCAATGAACAATCGTCGGTTTATGAAATGCCCGCTTCTGACCGCCCTGGCCCACCAAAGGTTCCTCTGCTGTGCGCTGCATGCGTTGGGTCACTGACATGCAGGCCATGCACCCAAAGAGCCCACACGTCAGTGGAAGAACGGCGCGGTGTCCTAGGTCAGAGTCGAGGGCACCACTCGTGGCACGCCCGGCTGAACACACCTCCGTGCCGCATTCAAACGCCTTCATGAAACCCGCCCGTGTAGAAGCCGAGAAACCCACTCTGGACACACGTCCGTTCATGACCGGGCCGGCGTTAAACACAACGCCGGCCGAGCTCCTCCCGTCCGCCGTCTATTTAATCTCCTATTTAAACGAGGCCAAACGCCGACCAAGAATCGCACACCTCCGCCGCTCCCCTATCTCCTCCACCATTTTGTCCACTCTTACAATGGCTTATGAAGAGTAGTTATTCCGCATCCAAGCTGGCTGGGTAGCCCGCCGGATACGAGCTATGCAGCTCGCTGATCCACCTCCCTCCCCTCGCCCGATGGAACCAGTTGCCGCCCCAAGCCAGCGCGCGGTTCAGCAACTCGCCGCTCCTGGCCAGCTCGACGAGGAGAGGCGCACGGGCGTCGTTGCTGCCGTCCATGTCGTCGCCTCGTACCGCGTCTCCCGTTTCTGTGGCCGAGACTCCCATGCCGGCGGCCGCGCCATGCAAGCAGCGACAGAAGCCGGGTGCGCGGAGAGCGACGAGTCGGTGGCCAGCGCCTCCGCGTCCGCCGCCATCATCGAGGAGAAGTAGAACACGAGAGGCCGGCGCCGCTTGGGTCCCATGAAGGCCATCGCGGAGGCGACGCCGGCGTACACAGCAGGTGTCTTGCCGGATCCTTTTGTTGCGAGGACCTTCATCGCCCCAGCATGGGCTCCCTGGAAGAAGTCAATGTTAGGATGAACTCGAGCCGGTGCCGGCCATGGCGAAGTAGTGGCCGGTGATGAACTCGAACCGGTGCCGGCCACCATCATCTTCGGCACCAACCAGTGATATCAGTTGGGCAGTGGGGAAGCGAGCCGTCCTTTGTGCTAAGCATATACCTCCGGGGCTCCCGGCAGTCCGGTGATCGTGCTGCCGGACATGAGGAACACAAATCGATCGGCGGGCGACCATTTAGGCCATGTATTATATACATGTGCTGTCCAGAACTAGCACCGCGTAGTTCATTTGAATGTAATGAAATCCATCATGTTTGTGTGAAAATCCGGTATTTTATATGATTTCCGTCGTTCTTTCTGTGAAATACTCCGGTGGTTGCGTGAATGAGTATCAGTTTGTCTACGTGTTTGCGTGAATTTCGTCCGGTTGCTTGAGTTGCTGTCATAATGTGTGCGGCTACGGTTGAATGGCATAACTTGCGGGTTGCCAGTCGGTCTGCGGGCGGCTCGGGCGGCGTTGTGGGACAAAAAAACACAGCTCGTGCGAGCTCGTCTCCAACGTGCGCGCTGGAGGATGCATGACAGCATGAGCACCCGAGCCGTTCCTCGTTCATCGGTGGCAAAGGCACCGATGGACAAAACGGTCGCCAATATTTTGGCTACCCCGGGCAAGATCCAAACAGCCCCTCCCAATAGACTCAAATCCCTCGTTCACCGTGGAATTTTGCCATGTGTTGTTTTCATGGACTAGCAAGATGCCCGTGCATATCACGGAACATCAAGATGCATTTTTTTACAAACTCCCGCATGCATGCAAGGGATAATTAATGTCCTCCTTTGCTAGTACCACGAGGCAAACACCATTAATATTGCATCGATTAGTGTTAGTGGCCTTGTATATCTGCAAATTGTAATTTTGATAGTGGCCCCTTGTATATAAAAATGGAGGGAGAAATATGAGAGATAAGGTGAGGAGGAGTGGGGCGTGTTGCCATGGTGGTGACTAGTGGTCGAACTGGGCGGAGGCATGGGGATGGACGGCGCATTATGTCTAGGTTTGTATCACTCTCACACACACCCACGTAGCTGGGGGACGTGCACGAAGAGAAGAGGTGCACGCACGGCGCACGTACTCCCATCTCTTTCCCAACCACACCCGCGCGAAAAGGCAGCCCACGTGGTAATTTGGCACGTGTACTGGTTGTCCACTTGGTGGAGGGAGGATCGTCTACCATGGGTGAATAAACAAACACTACTAGGGAAAAGCCTAGCAGCAGCGTGGGTTTTGGGCCTATTAGCAGCGCGGGGGCCGACGCTACTAATAAGGCACTACAGCTAACTTATAGCAGTAGCGCGGGTGTCACCCGCGCTACTACTACGTCCTTTAGTAGTAGCGTGGGTAAAAACCCGCGCTACTACTACCAGCACGGGTTTTTGTTGAATTTTTTCGAAAAAATATTTCGATTTTTCCCCTAATTTTCAAATTTCTGAATTATCTTAACCTCAAATCTCTAATCACCCCTCATCGCTGCTCAATTTAATCTCTAATCACCCCTCATCATTCCAAATCATCTAACTTCCCGGACGGTCACCCATCCTCTCACTACTCCAGCCTGAGCACGCCTAACTTCCGGGTTCTACTCTCCCTCGTTTCCAAGTCTGCACTTGTTGTTTTCCTGACAATAGTAAGATGCCAATCCTATTAACCTCAGGAATTTAGCTTGAGCATGAAGTCACACATTTCACTATTTGAGTTTGAAACTATTGTTCTAAAAAATTAGTAACACTAATATTTCTTGAATAATTAGTTTGACCATAGTTTGACCACAGTTTGGCCATAGTTTGACCAGATTTGACCAAAATTCAAAAAAACGAAAATAATTATTTAGTAACACTAATATTCTAGAATAATTAGTTTGACCATTGTTTGACCACAGTTTGACCACACAATTTGAAATTTTTTTGATTTTTTCCACTCTAGATCTTAAAAGCCCCGTAACTTTTTTTCTGTTAGGTTTTTAAGGATTTTGAAAATGTTTAACGGGGTTCCCCCGCTTATATTTGGATGTAACTTTTTGAGTAGATGATTTTTCATATAAAAGACTTTTTCATCCGAGTTAGTATGCAAAAGTTATGCCCATTTTTATAAATTCTCGAGAGATTTTGCGAATAAAGTCAAAATTCATATTTGCAAATTTTCCCAACAACTAGACCACATATCACATGGGAAACTTATTTCTTTTCTTTTTTTGACATTTTCATCATTTTCTTTTATTTTTTTAAAAACTGAAAAG
>NC_041393.1:69628571-69637287 GCF_002162155.2 Triticum dicoccoides
GGGACCTTTAGTAGTAGCGCGGTTTTTTTACCCCCTCGCTACTACTATGGCACCACTTAGTAGTAGCGAGGGCTAAAAACCAACGCTATTTCTATCAAACTTAGTAGTACCGAGGCTTTAAAAACCCGCGCTACTACTATGGCATGTCCCGGGGGGCACGGTAGAGACCGCTTAGTAGTAGCAAGGGTTAAAAACCCGCGCTACTGCTATCAACTTAGTAGTAGCGAGGTTTAAAAACCTGCGCTACTGGTAAGTAGAAGTAGCGAGGGATTTTAACCCTCGCTACTAGTAACTTTCTGTGTATAGGCTTTTCCCTAGTAGTGAAATTGCGACTTGACGCGTTATGTTAAATTAAAGAAGGGGCAAACTATGTGGGGCCTACCTTAGAGGCAAGGCTCTATACACTGGAGTACTTTTGATGTGTCCCGTCAACTCGCAGAACGAGGAGAAGCTTTCTTAGTACGCCGTCTCCCCCGCCCACGGGAGTGGTGGCTCGCAGGATGAGGTGAAGCTGGAGTACTACTGTACGCCTTTACGCCCGCTCCGTCGCCCACGCGGGCCGTGGCTCGCAGCACGAGGAGAAAATTTTACTACTCCCTGAGCTTACTCCTCGTCCCTACTATGTACTTTGGTTAGTACTCCCTCTATTTACTTATAAAAGGCCACTATAAAAAAATACATTTTGCATCTATACAAGGCCACAAATAGTAATCGGGACAAAAGTTACTACTCCCTCATTTCCAGTTTATGGCTCAATTTCAAAATCTCTCCAACCAAGGTAGACAGTGAGTGGTCGAATTAATTTCGTAGTTTGCACAGTACGCTCGTTTTTCTCAAGAAGTTATGTTTACCGAGGCATTAATTAGAATGAATGCATGAATGACCACTAAATTTGCATGAACTTGTACATGCATTGGTTAGTTTCGTCTTGACACTGCTTGCGTCGGGTGATCTAACGCACCTCGAAATCCAACATGTAATGGTACTACTACTAGTATAGTACTAGAATTGAGACTTATCAAACAGAAAAATGAATGTTTTTTAGATGAGCCCTATAAAGCCTAGTGGGTACGTACCCCGTAAAAACAGATTTTTCCAAAACTAAGTCACTCCCTTTCATGAATTCTATAGTATACTCCTTCGTCGACGCTCCCTTTCATGAATTTTGTACTTCCTGTCGCCGACATGTGGGACATATAGCAATCGGGTCAACGTGTCAAGCACCAAATAACAGTGCAGAACAGCAGGGGGGACGCACCCCACATGTACCGGCCCAGTGTTAGTAATGAGCAATGAGACGTCAAATCACAATGCCGCACCTTCCCAGACGGACGAAGCAACCATTATTCCACACTTCGGTTCGACATCATCTCAAACCACGTACTAGTATTGCTTCTGCCTCAAGAGGGACACGCGCATCGCCTTGGTACATCATGACACGTGGACCGCATGACAGGCCATGCTCCCCCGCCGATCGCTGGGTAAAATCACCTCATTTTTACTATACTTGCTCCGGATCGGTTTACTACATGGCATGCACGTCGTTCTAGGTTGAGAATTTAACTGGCTAGATATATATATGTGATGAGCAGTACGCTAGCCTTTTAAAAAAATGTATACTTTTGTACAGTAGTACTCCACTATCGATGGATTGACTGTTTTGTCCTCGAGGAAGTTCTTAAAATCCTGGCACTCAACGTCGGCATGGCATATGTGGTAGACCAAGCAAACGTTATGTACGCAAACTTGGATCACGGCGGGCTTCTTCCTCTCTTCGTCCTTTAGATCCTTCTCTTGTCCCACGACTGTGGTGTACTCAACATCTAGCCCAGCGACCCACTCATCATGTGAGTTTTCGAACATGCGTCTGAAGCGAGAAAGGCATCCTTTCACCGTCGCGGAAGTACGGGTGTAGATGACGTCGAACTCATCATCGGTGATGGTTCTAACCTTGTACTCACTGCCGATCGAGGAGATTTGGGACGCCATGGATTTGGGAGGAGGGTTAGGATTAGTGGAACTGCCATAATGTGAATGGACGGGACGATTAGGAGCGAACCGCCGTAGTATTAAAGGACGTGCGGGAAAGAGTAGGAGCGAACTGCCAGTGTGCGAATGGCAGGGTAGTGGATTTCCATTCTCCCATGATAGGGCTTCCGAGAGCCCTTGGATCTGAGATTGAACGGTTGCATGGCGTGATTCTAGACCTATGGGTGAATATCCTATCCTGGAGGGTTATTCTTAAAATTTTCAGCAACTTAGCATGCGACCGTTTGATCTCAGATCCAAGGGCTGCCAGCAGCCCGTATCATGGTCGCCCCTACCACGACCGTCGCGTCGCTCGCGTGGTCGCGCCCTTGGAGATTTAACACAGTGCGTTAGGCTATCTGATGTTGGCATGTCGTACATAGTCATCACTTAGTCACTCAAACTACAACAAGGTTGGCTATAAGTGTATTTTTTTACTCCTCTCTATCTCTTTCTTCGTACTCCCTCCGTCCCATAATATAAGAACATTTTTGACACTAGCTAGTGTAGTGTCAAAAACGTTCTTATATAATGGGACACAGGGAGTACTAGTATTTATTGCATTTGCCAAGGAGTGACCTCTTCCAATGAAATGGTGTTTCTAAGTTTGCTTCATTTAATTAGCTATAGAATCAAAATTGTCTTTTCAACTAGGTACACACGCTTAGCACCGTTTCTTCCTTGGGTCACCAAACTAGTCTCTCTCTTCTTGATTAACTTGCCACATCAGACTTTATGCCTATGTGGCAAGCTTAAGCACCTGTAGGAGCAAGTAAGTACAATAGTGCACTTTACATGGCATTTTTGCATATGTGGAGGAAAGAGAGGCAAGGAAAAAGTGGAGAAGTGGGCTCTCATGCAAGAGCCAGCCTCTACTACTACATGGTGGAGCATTGGGAGAGGCACCTGTATGGAGGTGGTTAAGAATCGGGAGACTCACGCCGGTCGTAGCGCCGCAGTTAAAATGATAATGGCAAGTCAAATCATGGGGCCCCACCTGTACAGCAGAAACTCATGGTCAAATCACACAGCCCTACGTTTGCAGCAGCCTACTCCCTCGTCTTCTCGCAGCTCTGTCGAACCGACTAGGCGGAACTGTCCCGCCGCCTACCGGGCAGGAAAAGCCCCGCCCTCGACTTTTAAATACAACTACTCCCTCCTTCGGATGTGATTTGTTGAAGGTATCGTATGAATGGATTGGGACCATTCATCTTTTTTTGGGATTGAACCATTCAATTCATGTGTTTGGCTGAATATAAGAGATGAGCTAATTATTTAAGACGTGACCACCAGTCATGCTCACATAGTCATGCATGCAAAGGGTGGCCATTTGATTCGACCAATTTGGTTGGGTGGAATGGTTCAGCATCTTCAAGGCATATTCTCTTTTTTTGACTCGAACCATTCATGTGCTTTATAACCAAACATGTCTATTTTCTGAACGATCCCAACCCATTCATGACCACCCTTGCAACCAAACGCACGTCATCTTATGAAAACCAAATAATCCCACAATACTAAGGCGCGGTGCATTAACTTCTACCCCGTTTCTTGTTTCTTCACATATCAACCAATAAGAATCCAATGATATACTTTTTGTGACATAGTAACTCATATTTAGTTAGTCAAATGGATGACCTAGAACTACGTGCAGGCCCTATAAACCGAGACGGCTACAAATAAAAAACCGAGACAGAGAGGGTAGTTCAGCACGTATCTTTTTAGATCAATATAGTCGGGATTCACCAAGGAGCAAAACCAAGTGGTAAGCTGCTCCTGTCGTGTTGGCGTAGCAACTCAAGCAGGGTCAGTCCGCACACGAAATGGCGACACACTTAACAGGACCCCTTTGGCAGACATGTGGCTCATCCACCGTCTTGTTCCACGTGCGATGCACCAAATTACAGTTCGGGCAGCGGTTGGAATTGGAGGCACTCCAGTCGTAGCGCCGCAGTAGTAGAAAATGAGCGATGAGGGGTCAGATCACAAAGCCCCACCTTTCCCGCATTAAGCTGGACGGACGAAGCAACCATCATTTCACTCTAGCGCGCAAGAGCATAAAGAAAAGAGAAAACAATGATGTGTGCGGCAGCTACCTAGGGCACCCTAGGGTAGGGGTCTCCACTACATATCCTTTTTTTTGAAAGCGCCTCCACTACAAATCGGCTTCTCCCTCGACCTCTTGAATAAAACCGATGATGAGTGCGGCGGTAGGGTTTTTAGGAGTACTACGACGTGCGGGGCCACGTCGTAGTAAACGGGTTCGAGTCGACGCCTTAAATATGTGTGGGCCGCTTGGTTTTACGGGAATGAGGCAGCATTTTGGGTTCGGGGACCAGTGGAGAGATAGCACGTACAAAAAATTGTGGACGTAGGTTCGACCGAAAAGCAATGATGCATGGGCCCTGCATTTTGATATACCCGGGGCCGCGTGAAATTTGCTACTCTACTCAAAACTAGTAAGGTACACATGTATTGAACGCATGAGATTTCAAAACTAAATTATGAATAAATACACACTATAGCATGTAAAGCTTTGAGTCATATATGCATGATGTAGATGTTCGTTTAGTTCTTATAGTTCATCTCACTCAAAATCAATTAGTTTTATAAAAATGTTAACATTCATGGGGTTGTGCATTGTAAATCATAAAGTAGAAAACAAATAATGGCAATTCAAATAGAAAAAATAATCAATTATGATAGAGAAGATTCTAGAACAAAGGATAAGTGCTTGTGTTTTGAGGTTTGTGCGTTATGCTTAAGTTCAACCATGGAGTCTTCTAAATTGTACATGTGGCAGATTTGGTGGGATTTGCCCATCTTTGCTCGGATTTGCCCATCTTTGCACTGTCGGGTTAGCTTCATCCAGCGACCATCTTTCAAAGTTATTGGCACACTATATAGTTCTTGTGCCATAGTTGCATGTTTTGGAAAAAAGCTACTAGTGGGTTGTACTATCTATTTAGGAATAGAAGATGCATACATGGAAGTTGTAGGGAAAGAGATGACATGGAGCATCTCAATTCCTATGAGTAGGGATTGGAAAAGAGATGTCATTTGGTTCACATCATAGGAACTTTTCTATTGAATCTAGAGATGACATGTATCTCAATTCCTATGAGGAGGGATTAGTAAAGAGATGTAATTTGGTTCATATCATAGGAACTTTTCTATTGAATATACACTAATGTTTATTTTCCTTTGAAATTAAGGGAGTATAGGAATCCATTCATATGAACCAAGTGGCTCTAAAGCTATAGAAATGATATCATGTTTATTTCCTTTGAAATGTAGAGTATATGAATCTATTCCTATGAACCAATTGGCTCTAAAGGAAAAAATCCTATAAAAATCATATCATATAGAGTTCCTATGATATTCCTCGACACTAAAGGATGGTTGAAATTGTTGCGGGTGATACGATGGTCTTTCTTTGTAGACTCCTCACCCATCTTTATAGTTACCTATCGAAGATGAATGAAATGCTATATACAGGGTATTCTGCATGTGCAATTTGGTACACGAAAACTCGGTAAAAGTTTGCGAGGTTCTAATTTTCAATAAAGCTATATGCACTGCATTTCGAAACGGAGAGAGCATACGGCAGTTGCTAACACTCACGTGGAAGATTTGTGTGTAGGAGGAGTGGCTGTTATGTTAAATGACATGGCAAAACTGACACTGTCGGATGACGATCTAACGGTTCTTATGTCGTTCGTTAGGAAAAGGCTCGTGGCGAACGTTTGTCGGATAATGATTTACAGACACATGCATTGCATTGATACGTTCCCCCCTCTCTCTCACGCACACGCACCCTCATGAGTCACGACTCTCTCGAGTCCTCTCGCAGACTTGCACGTCGCACCCATCCTCTATCTGCAGGTAGACGTCACGCACATATGTGCTCTTCACACCCTATGCTCAGAAGTTCTAAAAAACAAAAGATGGCGCGCACATTTTATTTTATCTCACACATCACACACTTATACTATTACTCTTGCGGCGAACGTTCTTTGGGCATAGTATATACTGTACTCTCACGAAGAGAAGCGGTGCACGCGCGGACTAGTTCTCTCACACCCACTCGCGAGTACATGTAGGAGCGCATTTTTTTAAAGCCAGTACAACAAAATCACTCCACTATATATAAAAGCAGGAGCCTTAGAGCTTGCTTTACTAGGGTTCCTCTCGTTCACTCTCTCATGCTCTCCAGATCTAAGCAAGACATAGGTGGCCACACTCTCTCTCTCAGCTCACGGCTGGTCACAAATCCGGCAGGACAACCTCGACCGGGGCAGGGGGTGTAGGTGCATCGTTCACGCTGTCGTCGGCGGCGAGGGAGGAGACCAAAGGCTGGCCGCGCGTCCCGATCGGCGGCCGTGTCGTTCTCTCCGAGAGAGCGCCGCCTCGGGAGGGCCTCTGACCCCTTCTTCCTCCCTGCGGTATGGTGGCCAAGATGCGGCCTCCCAACGCCGTCTTTGCCACATGCCGACGACCCTCAGGTATATATTCCTTCAAAACCTGCCTTGCTCTACTGCCCCAGCTCATCCCCCTTCGTGTGGATCCTTTTCTACTTTCGTCCGCTGTTACAAAGCCACCTAGACTTCTACTATTATTAGAAGTAAAGCTAGTTCATACAGTGAACTCAAAGCGTTGGTTCAAACATGGAAGAAAGTGGAAAAGCTGTAGCATGAATCTAGGACTTGGTTCTAAGAGGAAACGAGGGAAAGTAGTAATATGTGTCACTGTTTAAATAACCATATTTTGTATTTGCGCAAACAGGGATGTCTGTCTCCATATCATTTCGGGATGTCTGTCTCCGTATCGTTTCTATCCGCGCAATCAAAAGCACACACCTCAGTTTTAGTACAACTGCGCAAAATGAGATGCCTATCCCTCGTTGCCGTCGTCTAACCTCCCGTCTTCAAGGTATCCCTACATTGGTAGTAACTAAGGTAGAATAACCAACCCAATCTAAAAGAAGTTGATTCGTATGTTGTACTTCCTGATTGCAGTGCAGGGACGAGCGAAAATAACTGCATCCTAGTCCGGAATGCACTTTCTACCAGTTCATCCACGGACCGAGGACTAGCTGGCACGGTTGCATGGTGGTTTTTTGGACAGGTGCGCGAACAAGAGGCATTGTGGTCTGCTTATTTCTGCAAATAGCGGTGCTTAAATTTAGTGGAATGCACAAGCATTTCAGCTGGTCAGTACACTGCATGGTTCATTTTAGCATTCCAGCTGAGACCACAATTATAATTGGTTATTCTGGAATGAGAGAACCTAACCCTGGATGGTGGCAACAAGAAAAAACCAGAGTGAACTCCAGGAAATTTAAGCCTGCCGGGAGGCCCTTTGCTCAGAGAAGCCTTGCTTGGTTTTCCTGATTTGTAAACCTTCTCACAACTTTGTCTTTTTCTATGCACGAGTATATGTTTGTTATGTTCTATGAATCATTGAGATGTATAAAATTGCTTAACTTATGATTTTCAAGATTTTTATGAAGACGAGTTTAATTGTGAGTGTTCCACATGAGCGCTGGACTAGCGTGTGAACGTTTGGAATTTATTACATTGTGGCCTCAATTAACTGCATGAACCACTATAACAAGATACATAGTAGTTGCTTATATGTCAGACAACAGATTGTTCGTTGTTAGCTGGTCGATAGCCTAGTGTTGAAGCGAGGTGAGCCAATGTGCCGTGTTTTGCACAACTGCTTACAAGTGGGGTAGCACCAACAGTGTTTACAAGTACTTATGTATACGTCGGTGCACGGTTCTCGAACGAGTGCTCTATTTCATCAAAACACACATTGCTCGTATGATAAACCTTGACAACTTATGTCTTACCGTGCCATATTCATGAAAAAACTAGTGAGGACGCATCTGTTTCGACAACAATTATGATGGTTCTCACATGATTCACGGCCACACAAAAGTAGCAGCAGTTCCCATAGACGGATTCAAACAGAGCACTAGCCCCAGAGGGGTCAATAACAGGCAAGGTTCGGATAATTATACACAATCCAAACTACTATTAAACACTAGCTGGGGCAACTATTTCATGCCTCGATCTAATTTGCGCTGGACATAAGACGGACCTTGCCATGAACATCATCGAGGACGTCCCGCAGCAGCTCAATCCTGTGAACCTTCATGAAGACAACCTTGTGGCCTTGACACTGATAAACTTGTTTCTGGAGGCATGCCACGTCATCTTCCTGCGTAAGCTTGACAAGAACAGTATGCCTCACAAACGAAGGAGTAGCTTTGAACTTCTTGTGCTTCAGTACACCCTGGACAACACGCCTGACAACAGTGAGGCTGGAATACAACTCTTCATTGGTATAACCGCAAATGGCTTCCAGGATCCAACAGCCTAAGAACTCTGTTTTCCCCGTGCGTATATTCAGGTCGTCCACCTCATAGCGAGTGACATGCACAACCACACAATCCTTGTCTGCATCAGGGCTCTAATTGAAACAGAAACAAATTCTGAATTACTTTTTAGTATAAGAACCACAAGTTATTTAAACCACTATGTATAGCATGGCATCGAAGCTAATAAAATTTTGCATTATTAATCACCACATACTTCATTTTCTAAAAAAATCACCACATACTTAGATGAAAAACCACAACCGAGATCGGCAAAGAAGGAAATCACCTTGGGCAGCTCAG
>NC_041393.1:69637531-69644945 GCF_002162155.2 Triticum dicoccoides
TGGTTGCCTCCATCTTCTTGGAGCTCTCTGTCTCGTGGGGATCAGCCTCCCGCGTCTGCGCGTCTGCTCCAATATCGGCAGATCTTTGCCTGGTTATCCTTGGTCCATCATGAAACTGACGAATACTAGGAGACCACTGAAAGGAAAACACAATCCAATGACAATGAAACAAAAAAGAGAGTGAGGATCGGTTACTGCTTTGCAAAAGTTCTTTTTTTTCTCTGAACAGAAATATACCAACATCACGGATCCGCTTACCTTCCCTTCGTTGGGAGAGAAGAACATTGGCAAATGCGAGTGTTGCCTTTCTTGAAGACGGTGAGGGAGAAGGGGATTCAGCGAGGAGTGAAATGATGGTTGCTTCATCCGTCAAACTTAGACTGCGGGGAGGTGGGGTTTTGTGATACGACGGCTCGTTACTACCGCGCTATGACCGCGGTGACTCTCCGCCTGCATACGACCTGCTAATTTGGTGGATGGCATTTGGGCCCGCGCGCTGCATGGCCCACATGTCGGTGAAGAAAAGTATAACGACATTCAGTAGAGGGAGACGTTTCGATGACCTAGGAGGAGCCAGAAGCGGTAGAGTGTCTCCACTGTACTAGTAGTAATTGTTTTTCCGGGTAGCTATCGAGTGTCTCCACTGTACTGTAGTAATTGTTTCTCTAGGCCCAAGACAAAACAGCCAATCCACACTAGTCAATAGTAAAATCAATTCAAAAGGTGCTACCCACACCCAGCACACCACCCCCCTCCCCCACAAAAAAAACCTGGGTGCTCTTCTTCCTCGTCACTCCCACCCACCTCACGTCAGCTCGCTCCACTCGTACCCCCAAATTCCTCACCTCACTCCTACAGAAAACCCCAGCTCCCCTTCTTCCTCACTCCTACAGAAAACCCCCGGCTCCCCTTCTTCTTCGCTCGCACTACAACTAGGCTCGTCATTCGTTACTCTGCTCAAATCCGTGAGCGCGACGCGACGCCCTCGAGGAAAATGGAGTCGGCTGACCCCAGCGCCAAGAAGATGAGGCTCCCGCCAGCGGTGATGCCTGTTGTAGATCCGATACCCGGCAACGTGGGGAGAAGCGGTGACCCCGCCCCCACCAGATCCCAGGAACCCGTAGAATCTCGGGTGGACCGCATCAGCGATCTCCCGGACGACATCCTTGGGGAGATCATCTCGCTTCTCCCCACCACGGATTGCTGCCGCACCCAAGTCCTCTCAATTCGGTGGCGCCCTCTATGGCGCGTCGTGCCCTTAATCTCGACTGTTGTCATCTATCTCTCTTTAATGATTTTGAAATCCCCAGAGCCATCATCTCCTCCCACCAGGGCTCCTTTCAAAGCCTCTGCATCCCGTCATGCTACCTGAGCAAGCATAGCATGCCCTGCACGGTGGACGCCTGGCTGAAATCCCCTGAATTCACAGAACTACAGCTGCTTGAGTTCTACTATTCCCCTAGAAATCACATACCACATACAGAATGCCATGAACTTGTGCCCTCAGCACCGATGTCCATCTCGCAGTTTTCCTCCTTTCCCCACACCCACACCTTTGCACTGTGCTACCTTCCAGACAATCTGGTACTAAACCTTCGACTCCCATTTCTCAAGAAACTTTCACTTGTGCGGGTTCGTATATCGGAGGCCTCATTGCACAGCATCATCCACTCCAGTTGCCCTGCGCTGGAGTGCTTGGTGCTTGTTTTCACAGCTAGAATCGGTTGTCTCCAAATAAAGTCGCCTAACCTTGTAAGAATTGGAATTTCTTTTGACGGAAGGCAGCTCATCATCCAAGATGCCCCTTCACTTCAAAGGCTGATCCTTGATTCTAGTTATTCACCGTTGCAAATAACCGTCCTCTCTGCGCCTAAACTGGAGACCTTGGGTGTAATACATGATCTCTGTGGTCATTTCAATATGGTGTTTGGCTCCACAGTTCTTCAGGTACTTTATATTATCATCTACACTTGTAACCATATGCTGCATTTTAAATTTCTGCGCATAATTTATATATCATCTTGGAGTACACATTTTGTACTAATATTATGTTCTATGCTCAATGAAGAGTTTCTCCATGGATGGCCTATCAATGGTGCTGGATTCTGTCAAGATCTTATATATCCAAATGAATAGTTTTGATCTGAACAACATTACTGGCGTGCTGCAATGCTTTCCATGTGTGGAGAAGTTGTATATAAAGGTGATAATTTCATGCACATTGGAAGCCCGCATATAGTGTACTAGAATTAAGCGTTCAGCTGTTTCTCTTTCGACACTCTTCTTTTAGACCTTAAGTGTTTTCAATTTTCATGTCTATTTAGGCAACAGGACGGGGTAAGAAAGTTATAACCAATCAGTGGATTTGTAAGCATCGGTATTTTCTCACTTCTCATGAGATTCAATTGAAGACAATAACGCTAGAACGATATGTAGCCAAGCGTGCAAACACAAGATTTGTCACATTCTTCCTGCTGAATGCGAGGTTACTATTGTCCATCAGGCTTAAGTTTATCAGCAGCATGGTTTTGATGGATGGGTATGTCGAAGAGCAAAAAAAGGAGTTTCAGGTGGGCAAAAGAGCTTCTGAACGTGCCGGGCTTCTATTTACAACATATTGTGGTCATAATCCAGTAAATTTTACGATCCAGGATGTTCATTCTATGGACCTGATCGATCCATTTGACTGTGACTGCCGAAAACAGTGCTGGAGTTAGATGTTGTTGCCCTTTTCAATCTGGGTTTTTTTGTAAACCTGATGAACAATCAACCCTCGTGCTTTTGTACAGTTTGTAAGCTGGAGTTAGATGTTCCTGCCCTTTTCAACTCGGCTGTGACTGTCATATTTTCTTTGAAACAAGGAAAATGGCTTGCCATTCGTTTAATTTAGAGTGAAATATTGTAACAAATCACAACCAAGGGAAATAACATCACTCACGCCGGCTGCTTGAGCTCACTGTGCATTACAGAAGCCAAGTGACTAGCCCCCACCACCCCCACCAGTCAACCCTCGTACTCCCCTCTGCCTGCGACTGGACAGGAGCATCTTCAACGGCTCCTGTTCGTTCCGTCCGAGGCCTCGCCGTCGTCCTCCGCCTTGCGGCCTTGGTTCACTCGCCGTGCGTGGTGCGCCGCCCTCTTGCATTGTCAACGTCGTTAATAACCGAGAGGAACAAGGAGATGACTGTACGTGGAGAGGATGACAGTAGGGACCCACCAGCGTCATGGCAGTACGCAAGCAAGTGCCTCTATAGTACAAGCCCAAAAATTTGGTTCCTCCTAATGGTTGGACATCTGGGGCTCACGCCATCGTCAACGTGGTCAATAAACGAGAGAATTACACTACGAGCGGTTGACACCAGGGACCCAGCAAGTCACGCATTTTTTTTATTGACGAACAAACAGTATTTTTTTTGAGACAATGAGGAACAAGCAGTTGTAATTTATACTAGTTTTAGCGACGGATGAGGGTAACAACGGGGCTATGCGGGGGCTGTGGCCCGTCTAGCCAGGGTTTTATTTATGTTTACCACATCATGAGCCCAGTTGTGTTTTTTTCTTGCTGAAAATGGCTAGCCCAGTTCTATTTTTTTTAAAGAAATACCCAAACAAGGCCTACTTGCTTTATCGGCCTTGCTGGGGTGCAAATTTTTCAAGACGAGGAGAGTTTCATTTGGTTTGCCCAGAAATGGCCTGTACATTTTTAAAATACATCAAACTAGGAATTAGTTTCATTTTTTTCATTACAAGATCTTAAATTCCATTGATTTGTATGCATGGACAATTATTTTGATTTTATATTTATATAAATTATTTTTCAAAATAGTTTGAATGTGAATCGATATTTCTGGATTAAAAACAGTTGACCGCTCCGAAATATGCAAAATTTCGTATACTTTTTAACCGTGAACACAATATGGGGTGTAATGCTAACAAAAAGAAGATGGGCTCCAAAAAAATCTTAAGAATTAGCAAATGGGCTGTACATTATTAGAAATAATGGCAGATGGGCTGTATGCTGTTTTCCACAGATTTGAGGCTGACTTGTGTGCCTACTACAGGTTGACGCGTATGCTTTCATAAAAAAAGTTTGACGCACACGCAACGCCCTGTCAACTTAGTCAACACACGAGAGCAGTGACTGTTGGATATCCATCCAACGGCTGTCGTGCTTCTTCAATCTCTGATCTTCATGCTCCAGCCGCTCAAACAAGCGCCGGCGGGACTACCTGCTCCCTCCTCCCGCGGCCGTCTATGCTGCCGCGCAGGCCTCACGGCCCCACCGTACTCCCATCGCTGGCCTAGCCATCCCTCTACTCACCCACTCCAAAAAACGTTCCCCCCGCTGTCAGCTCGGACCCACCGGAAGTGCCTCCTTATTACGCACAAAAAAATGAATACTCCCCCGGCTAGCTGGGACCCACCTTGGTGGGAGGCTGTCTTGTGGGCCTACTAAGTTGACGGGGCCAAAGGGCTTTGTCAACTTAGTCAATATGAACAATTCTAGCTCTAGCGACCGTACGATGTCCATCCAACATCCGTAGTGCTTCTTCAACCTCTGGTCTTCTTGCTCCAGCCGCCCAAAGCAGCGCCGGTCGTGCCGCATGCTCCTGCCTCCCGTTGCCGACTGTGCTGCCGCGGAGGCCTCACCGCCCCCTACTATTCCCATCGCTGGCCAGGCCCTGCGGCGACGGCAGCCTCACACCGCAGCCGAAATAGTGAACTCTGGTACTCCTCTCCGCGCGGGCTTCCACTGCCGCGTCTTCCCCGGCTCCGCGTCGTCCCCTTCCTAGGCCTCGTCGTCGTCCACCGCCATGGTGCTCTCCGCGCAGCGTGGTCAACGTGGTCAAGGAACGACTTCCATCGGAAGAGTACTGTACGTGGAGAGGCTGACAGCTGGGTACACGGCCACAGCCCAGTTTTTTTGTGATTTTCCAATTAAGTCGCTTTGTCAGGCATGTTGGGCTGCAAATCTTTCAAGACGAGGAGAGCTTTTCATTCGGCTGGCCGAGAAAATGGCCCATCAGTAATGAGAAATGGGCTGTACATTTTTAAAACACATCAAACTGGCAATTAGTTTCAAATATATTTTTTCATTTCAAGATTTTAAATTACATTAACTTTTATGCATTTAGAATTTGTTGGATTTTATATTGATATACATTTATTTTTAAAATCAGTTTGAATGTGACTCGAAATTTCGGGATTAAAAACAGTTCGAACCGCACCGAAATATGCAAAATTTCGTATAATTTTTTAACCGTGGCCACAATATGGGCTGTAATGCTAACAAAAAGTATATGGGCTCAAAAAAACCTTAAGAATTAGCAAATGTGCTGTAAATTATTAGAAATAATGGCAGATGGGTTGTATGCTGTTTTCCACAGATTTGAGGCTTTCCTAAAAAAAAGGTTGATGCACAAGCAGTGACGGTTGGATGTCCATCCAACGGCCGTCGTGCTTCTTCAATCTCTGCTCTTCCTGCTCCAGCCGCTCAAACAAGCGCCGGTGGGACTGCCTGCTCCCTCCTCCCCGTGGCCGGCTGTGCTGCAGCGTAGGCCTCACCGCCCCACCGTACTCCCATCGCTGGCCTAGCGATCCCTCTACTCACCCACACCTGCTGTTATTCTCCAGCGACGGCAGACGAACCAGTAAACCCTCGTTCAGTCGTACTCCCCTCCGCATGGGAAACAACTGTTGAGTCTTCCCTGCCTTCATGTTGTTCCCTTCCTACGCCTCGCCGTCATCCACCGCCCTGGTGCTCTCGGCGCGGCCTGGTAAACATGGTCAACAACCGACATGCATCTGAAGTGGATTGTACGTGGAGAGGCTGACAGCTGGGTCCACGGCCGCACGCAAGGAAATGCCTCCTTATTACGCGCAAAATAATGATTCGTCTACGTGACATCAGGGACCCACCGAAATGGCCTCAGTATTTCGCGAAAAAACGTTACCGTCGCTGACATCTCGGACCCACCAGCTATATCTTCACACGCAAGGAAGTGCCTCCTTATTACGCACAAAAAAATGAATACTCCCCCTGTTAGCTGGGACCCAGTATAGTGGCAGGCTGACTTGTGGGCCTACTAAGTTGACGGGGACGGAGGGCTTTGTCAACTTACTCAATATGCACGATTCTAGCTCCAGTGACCGTACGATGTCCATCCAACGGCCGTAGTGCTTCTTCAACCTCTGGTCTTCTTGCTCCAGCCGCCCAAACCAGCGCCGGTCGTGCCTTGTGCTCCTGCCTCCCGTGGCCGGCTGCGATGTGGCGAAGGCCTCACCACCCCCTACTACTCCCACCGCTGGCCAGGCCATCCCTTTACTCAACCACACCCCCTGTTATTCTACGGCGACGGCAGCCCCACACCGCAGCGAACCAGTGAACCCTCGTACTCCTCTATGCATGGGCATCCACTGTCGCGTCTTCCCCGACTCCGTGTCGTCCCCTTCCTAGGCCTCGCCGTCGTCCACCGCCCTGGTGCTCTCGGCATGGCGTGGTAAATGTGGTCAAGGAACGGCTTCCATCGGACGTGGACTGTACGTGGAGAGGCTGACAGCTGGTTCCACGGCCGCAGCAAGGAAGTGCCTCCTTATTACGCGCAAAATAATTATTCCTCCACCTGACAGCGGGGACCCACCAGATGGGCCACCATATTTCATGAAAAAAATGTTTCCCCCTGACTGCTGGGACCCACCAGCTACACCTTCGCACGCAAGGAAGTGCGTCCGGGCAAAAAAAACATTCGCCCCCCTGACTGCTGGGACCCACCAGCTACATCTTCGCACGCAAGGAAGTGCCTGACAGTCGGGACGCACCTGCTCGAAGCGTACGTAGCGTTGTCATTCTGGTCGCGAACGTGTATGTACATACTGGTCGATGTAGAGGCACGCACGTGTCGTAGATATAGAGGCGCGCACGTGTCGTAGTAGAGGCGCGCACATAGCATGTACACGTACGTACAACGGTGAGGGTGCAAGAAAGAAAATATGGCCACGTACGTACATACGGGCAGGGTCTCTAACGCCTACTCGCGAATACGTACATGTCTTGGTCGGAACGGAGAAATAGTGTCGTCGTCGTGTTCATGGGGAGCCAACCAGCTGGGTCGGAACAGAATGCGTGGTCGTGTTCATCGGGAGGGCTTGGATAGAACAGGCGATGGAAACGAGGCCTGGCGTACCGCACAACGGAGGAAATGGCCTTGTGTTCGACCGGCCAAGTTCGAAACGGGGTCCTGTTGATCGGGAGGGGCCTGGTGTACCGCAAAACGGAGGATACGGACCTCTTACGGTCAAAACGGGGGTCCTATTGATCGGGAGGGGTGTGGCGTACCGCAAAACGGACAAAACGGACCTCCTACGGTCGAAACGGGGGTCCTGTTCATCGGGAGGGGTGTGGCGTACCGCAAAA
>NC_041393.1:69645373-69662977 GCF_002162155.2 Triticum dicoccoides
GAATCGCTCCATCGGGTTCAGTTAACAGCCATCGATTAATCGCTCTGGTTCAGTAACGCGTAGCCTGTAGTGCAATCGCTCGGGTTCAGTTAGAGCCCAACGCCTCGCTCGGCTTCAGTTAGAGCCAACGCCTCGCACACACGCACGTACGTACGAGAGAAACATGCATCGCTCCGCCCCCGACCTCCCATCGTAACCGGCAACTCCCCGAAATTTTCCTCCCCCTCGCTTCTACCACGGTTTTTTCCGTCATGCACGGCCCAAAGAATGTCATGCAGCTGCGTCTCCCGCCCGCCCAGGACGAAAAGCCCATTTTTTGTCATGATTTTTTGTCATAGAAGTAGGAGCCCACCACATCTATGATGATACCGGGTTTTGTCACAATTATCGTCATAGAAGTGTCATATGTATGACAGAAAATATTTTCGTTCGGCCCAAAATGTCACGGATGTGTCTTTTTTTTGTAGTGTTCCCATATCACGGATGCCTTGAACAGCCGTTCCAAGAATATATTAGGTGGGACAGGGTCGCGTTTAGCGCTGATGCGGGCGAGGATATCCGTCGCTTGATTGTTTTCTTGAGCCACATGGTGGAATTCGAGCCCCTCGAACTGAGCTGGCATTTTGAGGACGACATTACGGTAGGCCGCCATTTTCGGATCTTTAGCATCAAAATCTCTGTTTATTTGTGATATTGCAAGGTTTGAGTCCCCATGCACTTCTAGGCGTTGAATGCCCATAGAGACTGCCATCCGAAGACCATGCAACAGAGCCTCGTATTCGGCTACGTTGTTGGAGTCTATGTATAATATTTGGAGTATGTACTGGACCGTGTCTCCGGTGGGGGATGTCAGGACTACACCCGCTCCCAACCCGGACAGCATTTTAGAGCCATCGAGGTGCATGATCCAGTTGGAGTACACGTCATACTCTTTAGGGATTTCGGCTTCTGTCCATTCAGCGACAAAGTGAGCCAATACTTGCGACTTAATGGCCCATCGTGGTTTGTATGTTATGTCGAACGGAAGGAGCTCGATAGCCCATTTAGCAATCCGTCCTGCGATGTCACAATTGTTTATTATGTCGTTGAGTGGCACTTCGGAGGCCACCATAATCGAACACTCTTGAAAGTAGTGTTGTAGCTTCCGGGATGCCATGAAGACCGTGTATGCTATCTTTTGATACTGTGGGTATCGGGATTTGCATGGAGTGAGGACAGTGGACACGTAATATACTGGCTTTTGGAGCGGGAACTTGTATCCGTCTGCTTCTTGTTCGACGACGAGCACTGCGCTTACAACCTGATGTGTTGCAGCTATGTATAATAGCATAGGTTCGCCAGTATTTGGCGCGGTGAGGACTGGATTGCTCGCCAATAGGATCTTTATTTCATCTAGTCCGGCCGCGGCCGCATCCGTCCACACGAAGTGTTTGGTGCATCGAAGAAGGCGGTAAAGAGGTAGTGCCTTTTCTCTTAATCGGGAGATAAAGCGGCTTAGGGCCGCTGAGGGAGTCCCGGATTAGGGGGTGTCCGGATAGCCGGACTACCATCATCGGCCGAACTATCATCGGCTAGACTATCATCATCATCGACCGGACTCCAAGACTATGAAGATACAAGATTGAAGACTTCGTCCCGTGTCCGGCTGGGACTTTCCTTGGTGTGGAAGGCAAGCTTGGCGATACGGATACGTAGATCTCCTACTATTGTAACCGACTCTATGTAACCCTAGCCCTCTCCGGTGTCTATATAAACCGGATGGCTCTAGTCCGTAGGACACAACAACAACAACCATTACAATCATACCATAGGCTAGCTTCTAGGGTTTAGCCTCCTTGATCTCGTGGTAGATCCACTCTTGTAAACATCCACAATATCAATATCAATCAAGCAGGATGTAGGGTTTTACCTCCATCAAGAGGGCCCGAACCTGGGTAAAACATCGTGTCCCTTGTCTCCTGTTACCATCCGCCTAGACGCACAGTTCGGGACCCCCTACCCGAGATCCGCCGGTTTTGACACCGACATTGGTGCTTTCATTGAGAGTTCCTCTATGCCGTCACCGATTGGAAGGATGCCTCTTCCCGTCTTCAATACGGCATCTTCGCCGATGGAGCCTTGGCCGCCGGCCAAACTATCCGGCTAGGAGGTTTTCTTATGACCGCCTGTCCGGCCACCGCTTCAACGATGACCTCTCGTGTCATCGAGAGCAATCTTCACGTCAACTCGGAATTCGCCAAGCAGTTAGATCCAGCAGAGCTCTCGTCTGTAAATGAACTCATGGATCGGATCGCCGCCCTGGGAGTCGCTACGGACTACAATCGGATCGGGCTTAAAACCGATCTGAGAGATATTAACTCTCCCCAGGTTACCCACCACGTCACGGTGGTAGAGGAACATCGCAATGATCCTTCTCCCATATTGAAAACTAGTCGTGTCCGGGCTACCAAACCCTCCATGCCGGATTCCCGCGGAGGAGCGGATTCTAATCAAGCACTGAACATAAAGTCAGGCATCGGACCGGACTCGTTGGACAATGTTCCACTTTCCAAGCTTCCAAATTCGGAAACTTCTCGGCCCTTGAGCCTCGAGATGGGCAGGGTCTCGGACTCAGTTAGGCCTGCCCGTCCAGATATATGCGATCTATCTCTAATCCGGCAAGAGCCAGCGAAAATAGTACATCATTACTGGGCCAGATTCCTCCTGGTCATGGACCGGATAAAGGACTGCCGAGAGGAAAATGCAATCTCGATCTTTTGCAAGAATTGCACGGACAGGGGAATCTTGAACGTCGTCAGCCATCGTGAAATTACGCGTTTCGCCGACTTGGCATCCATAGTGCGAAAGTACTGTGCCATAGAAAGTTTCCGGAAAACCGAAGATAGGTTTTGGGATAATCTGGCCCCGAACATAGCCCCAGTCCGCAACAAAAGGGTGCATTACACTCAGGCACCAAGTACAAGAACCAAAAAACAGAAGCCCCTTAAAGGGAACGGAACCGTACTGGAGGGATGGCTCAGCAAACCCTGTACAATTCATAGTACCAAGGGCGCCACCCCAACACATATCCTTCGTGCATGTATGATATTACGGCAGGTGGCCAAAAGTGGCGAGGAGCTTCTAGCCCCACGAAACCACACCAACAACACCGGTACGGTATCAACCGTCTTCGAGACTTTCGCATCAAACAATATGCGGAAACGAAGATCCACAGCCTTGCCGAAGTCTACCAAGTAGCAACAACAAATCCTTGGAGCGACGCGGCCATCACCTTCAACGCCAGCGACGAACCTAAATTCCGAACAGCCCGAGCACCAGCCGCATTGGTCCTCAGTCCAATAGTGGACGACTTTCGACTTACCAAGGTACTCATGGATGGCGGCAGCGGATTAAACCTCATTTACAAGGAAACTCTTCAAAAAATGGAAATAGATTGGAGCCGCATTGAGCGAAGCAGCACAACCTTCAGAGGAATAATCCCTAGCCGGGAAGCATGCTGCACCGGAAAAATCACACTCGATGTGGTGTTCGGGTCGCCGGACAATTACAGGTCCCAAGAAATCACGTTCCAAGTGGCCCCGCTCAGCAGCGGATACCACGCTATATTAGGACGAGAGGCGTTCACGATTTTCCAAGCCATACCCCATTACGGGTACATGAAGCTCAAAATGCCTGGGCCCGGCGGGATAATCACTCTCGTTAGTGATCCGGACATAGCACTCCGCGCCGAAAACAAAACAGCCGCATTAGCCCTGGAGGCACTATCCGAAGCCCTAGCGGCAGAGGAACTCACCGCGCTGCGCGCTACGGTGCACAGAGACGACGTGATACTCGATAAGAGATCCAAGTCCACCTCCTTTAAACCAGCGGACGAAATTATAAAATTCCAGGTCCACCCAACGGACCCGACAAAGACGGCCTCCATCGGGGCACAGTTGAACCCTGATGTAGACGCCACGCTGCGAGAATTCCTTCGGGAAAATTGGGACATTTTTGCCTGCATCCTTCAGATATGCCAGGAATCCCTTGCAGGCTGGCAGAGCATAGCCTAAACATCCTAAAAGGGTTCAAGCCAGTCAAACAGCCTCTTCGACGATTTTCCGAACCCAAAAGACAGGCAATGGGAGAAGAACTAGCCAAACTATTGGAAGCCGGATTCATCAGAGATATCAAACATCCGGATTGGCTAGCAAACCTGGTAATGGTACCAAAGAAGGACAGATCCTGGCGCCTATGTGTCGATTTCAAAGACCTAAATAAAGCCTGCCCAAAGGATCCCTTCCCCCTCCCCCGCATCGACCAAATCATCGATGCCACTGCAGGGCACGATTCATTGTGCTTCCTGGACGCATACTCCAGCTATCATCAAATCAAGATGGCAAAAGCGGATCAAGCCACAACGGCGTTCATTACTCCATATGGACCATTCTGCTTCAACACGATGCCCTTCGGACTTAAAAACGCCGGCGCAACATATCAGCGCATGATTCAGACATGTCTGGCTACCCAGATTGGCCAAACAGTAGAGGCATACGTAGACGACGTAGTCGTCAAAACCAAACATGTCAAAACTCTAGTAGACGACTTGAGGGTCACATTCGACAACCTCCGAGCATATGACATCAAGCTGAATCCGGAAAAATGCGTTTTCGGCGTACCAGCCGAAAAGCTCTTGGGCTTCATTGTATCCGGTAGAGGAATTGAAGCAAATCCGGCCAAGATCCGAGCCCTATCGCAGTTGGATATTCCAAAAAACCTCAAACAGATCCAGAAATTGACTGGATGCGTGGCGGCTCTCAGCCGCTTTATCTCCCGCCTAGGAGAAAAGGCATTGCCCCTCTATCGCCTCCTTAGGCACACCGAACACTTCGAGTGGACGGATGCTGCCACTGCCGGACTCGAAGAAATAAAGGCCATATTGGCAACGAATCCAGTCCTGGCTGCGCCCAACATGGGCGAACCTATGCTGTTATACATCGCGGCAAAACATCAAGCAGTAAGCGCGGTGCTCGTCGTAGAACGAGAGACAGAAGGGCATAAATTCCCTCTTCAAAACCAGTGTACTACGTATCCACTGTTTTAACCCCCTGCAAGTCCCGTTACCCGCACTATCAAAAGATAGCGTATGCGGTGTTCATGGCATCCCGGAAGCTCCGACACTACTTTCAAGAGTGTTCGATAACAGTGGCCTCCGAAGTACCCCTAAATGACATTATAAATAACCGCGACGCAACGAGCAGGATTGCAAAATGGGCTATTGAGCTCTTACCATTCGACATAACTTACAAACCCCGGCGAGCTATAAAGTCGCAAGTTTTGGCTGACTTTGTCGCTGAGTGGACTGAAGCCGAACTCCCTAAAGAGTACGGCGCATACTCCAATTGGATTATGCATTTCGACGGCTCCAAAATGTTGGCCGGATTGGGGGCTGACATCGTACTAACGTCCCCAACCGGGGACAGAGTCCAATACGTACTCCAGATAATGTACACGGACTCCAACAACACAGCCGAATACGAGGCCCTCTTACATGGCCTCCGGATGGCAATCTCCATGGGCATCCAGCGCCTAGAGGTGCGCGGGGACTCAAACCTCGCAATATCCCAAGTAAATGGAGACTTTGACGCCAAGGATCCAAAAATGGCAGCCTATCGCAACGCCATCCTTGAAATGTCAGCTCGGTTCGAAGGACTTGAATTCCACCACGTAGCCAGAGATAATAACCAAGCGGCCGACGTATTGGCACGCATCTGCGCAAAACGTGACGCTGTCCCTCCAAATATCTTCCTGGAACGGTTGTTCAAGCCATCCGTACTATGGGAAGAGGAGTCCGGAAATAACAAACCGGAGGCAGCCGCAGAACAATCTGACATAACCGGCGATCCAGACGATGAAACAACACCCTCAGCTCACGACATAATGGCAGTAATCGCCCCATGGACAGAGCCGTTCCTAGCCTACTTGCTTAGGCAGGAACTCCCCGAAGACCATAATGAGGCCCGCTGCGTAGTCCGGCGATCTAAAGCCTACAAGGTCCATGAGGGAGAACTCTATAAGAAAAGCACAACCGGAGTCCTTCAAAGGTGTATCTCCGAAGAGGAAGGGCGAGACCTTTTGGCTGAAATTCACGCCGGACTAGGCGGACACCACGCCGCAGCCCGGGCCCTTGTAGGAAAGGCATTCCGTACAGGATTTTATTGGCCGGCGGCCCGGGCAGATGCTCAGGACTTAGTCCGAAGATGCGTCGGTTGTCAGCTCTTTGCTAATCAGAGCCACATGCCACCCACCGCCCTCAAAACTATACCCATTACCTGGCCGTTCGCGGTCTGGGGGCTTGACATGGTTGGACCACTTAAAGGGGGAACCCACAAGCAAAGGTACCTATTGGTCATGGTGGATAAATTCACCAAATGGATAGAGGCCAAGCCAGTTAAAACGGCAGAGTCTGGACCAGTGATAGACTTTATATCTGGGGTAGTACACCGTTATGGTGTCCCCCACAGCATCATCACCGATAACGGCACGAACTTCACGGCCGATGAGGTTAAGTCATGGTGCAAAAATAGGGGCATCAAGCTAGATTACGCTTCAGTCTATCATCCTCAAACCAACGGTCAAGTGGAACAAGCAAATGGTCTAATAATGAGCGGCATCAAACCCAGACTAGTGCGGTCCCTTACGAAATCTGACACGCACTGGGTAGAGGAGCTCGACTCCGTACTCTGGGGGCTGCGGACAACGCCTAACCGTACTACCGGATTCACACCATTTTTTATGGTATACGGCGTAGAAGCAGTTTTGCCCTGCGACATAATTCATGACTCACCTCGAGTGCGCATGTACGAAGAAAGAGAAGCCGAGTTGGATCGGTAGGACAGCTTGGACGCATTGGAGGAAGAACGCGACGTCGCCAAGGCTCGTTCCGCATTTTATCAGCAGCAGGCTCGAAGATACCAAAGCAGAGAAGTACGGGCCAAGACTTACAATGTTGGCGAACTGGTTCTATGCCTGTCGGACAAGAAAAAGGACAAGCTCAACCCAAATGGGAAGGCCCCTTCATCATCGATAAAGTCTTGACCGGCGGAGAGTACCATCTACGAAATTCGTCGGATAACCGACTCGAGCCGAACCCATGGAACGCAGCCCGCCTCCGAAGATTCTATGCCTAGCGCCGGACTAAGAGTTCGTCCCTTTCCCCCCGTCCAAATTTTTTTTTACTTCAGCTGCCTTTTGTTTATCTTTTTCTTCTCAACCCTATTCATCAAAGCCTTAAAAGGCCTACTTGCGCATCGTTCGCGCGCAATTGATGTGCTATCTGCACTCATTATACCTGGGGGCTTCTTTACCAGAAGCTTAATTATAAGGGCTTCATGCCCAGCACATGTGTCAAGCCTCCACATGTACCTTTTATTCACCATTATATGCATCGATATGACTTAAGTTTTAGCCAAGCTGCGTTGCCTGGCTCCTGTGCTTACCCCTATGTTCCCGATTGTTCGGCTAGGAGGTAAAGGGAGCACCTCTGAGATTGTTACTGCCGGGTCAGCCGGATGTGTACCTCAGACTGGGTGAAGCCGAAAGCTAGCGTTCTTAAGGGAATATTCGGTCGGTGACTTAAAAGATGGTTTTTTATCCACTTATTTATCTAGCCCCAGATGTTTTTCTGCTTTTTTCACAGTCCGGACATGCACTTTAGGGCATGCCACCCCCAGAGGAAAAGAACCCTTAACAGAACTATTCTCCCTGGAAGATGTTTCTTACTACCCATGTAATATAACATAACTAGTTGGGCACTTGTCTGATAAAGCACTAATGACCCCTACGCCTGGTCTCCATGCATACCCCGGTTGTTTCATAACCGAGAAGGTATTCGGACACACTCCGGACTCTAGGGTCCCGAGGTCAAAGCGAAAAGGTCGGCAAAGACAAACGATCTACAATCCGGCTAGAAGGCATTTTATATCTCATTTTATAATACGTTGTCAAATCGATTGATTGTATTCTTCCTCAATCCCGTCTAATAGGTTGTCTAATTTACAGTCCTGTTGGGAAAATTTAGCGGCCAACTCTACTTGGCCATATACTAAACTCACAGGGATCTCCTTCGCATCGGGCCCCACAGGTCCGACTTCGGCCATGTGGTTGGGATCCGCCTTCTTGTACCACGTCTTTACCATGGCCCAGGCCTCCCTGGCACCTTGGCGGCAGGCCGAAATATTCCATAAATGGAAGCACTGCCGCACTCCCTGAAGCTTCTCCGCAAGCTCCCCAAGACCCTCGGGTAAGGAGAAGGCTGGCCATAAAGCCTGTATGACGCCGCTCATTGCCTGCCGAACTCGTTCGATCAGTTGCAACAATTCGGGAAGTTGATCACCCGTTGATACGGGCATCTCCTCCATAGGGCGACCTGTGAGTATACCTGCAGACATATTCTGTCAAATCGACTTCCTCGCCGAACTCTTCTTTTCAAAGGAGTTCGCTCAAGCACTTACTATAGATGCCGCGATGAAGCCGCTGATTCTCCTTAACGGAGCCCGACAGCTCGGCCCGAACGCCTTTCAGCTCTTCTCCAAGCTGGGCATGGGCATCCTGGAGCTTGTTCCTTTCATGTTGCACCTTATGCAGCACCCTCTCGCCGGCCTTCAGTTGGCGCAGAAGTTCTTGCCGGTCCGGATCTTGTCCGGCAGCACCTGCAACGTCATTTTTTAGACTTGCGCAAAGGCCAAATGCTACTTATCTTTCTAAAATAATGCGTTACCAGGAGAGGTCCCTGTGTTTCCTCCTGCGCCAGAGAGTGCGGCCTCAAGTTGGGCCTTGCACTCCTGCAGCTCCTGAGACAGTTGGGTATTCTTCTCGGTAAGATCCTACATTTCATATGATCCTTAAGTCAGTTAATATAACTACTTTAAGTCTCGGGGGCTACTGGCATAGACAACTATTAAATTCTCTTACCCGTATGTCTTTTACATACTGCTCCGTGGCTCTGGTAAAACCATCTTGAGCAGCACGAAGGTGCGTGTCCCCCGCGTTAAAGGCATTCAACGCCTCGCGGGAGAAGCACGCATCACGAAATACTGTCCGGTGGCGCCTGTGATTCATGGCACTCTCCACCTCAGACTTGGTGGCGGACAGTCTGTCGGCATCCTCCGTCGAAGGAACGTCCGACTCGCGCCTTGCGCACGCCTCCCCCTCCAGACCAGGTGCTGGAGCCTGGCTGGTAGAGGTTGGATTGGCAACCTCCATGCCCACAGTCCGGCGGGCACTTTTTTCCCTACAAAAGTCATGAGCACTCAAACGCTTCCTAGGAACGTTGCTCTAAATAATGAATTGTGAGCTACACCTTTGCGGCGACGTTTCAGTCCGCGCCGTGCTCCTCTTCCGCCTACTGGTCCGGACTGGCCTTTGTTGGTCAGCCACCGCGGGCTCGGCTTCTCGCCCTAGGGGCGCCTCCTGCACGGTGCCATCATATACGGTGGTCAAAAATAAGCAAGGAAGGAATGACGGTGTCAGGACTTCGGTCGCAATCACCTGGGAAGCCGGATATAGTCCGGGATAGTCGGTTGTGATGGCGACTAAGGCATTGTCCATGCTGAGCTGGTGGAACACCCCGTCGATTAGCTCCACCTTTATGTCCGGATCCTCTTCGGAGGCCGGATCCCGGGATCTCTCTAGATCCTCGGGTTGCGGAGCTGTACTTAGCATGTCCTCCACGATCCGGCGCAGTTCCTGCGTTGAAGGAAGAACACAATATAAGAAACTTAAGTTTCAAAAAGCATGGGTCGGGCACGCAGAGTGTTCGCTTACCCAAGGCCAGGGATTATTCATGGAGAACCCATTTAATGGGCTCGTCCGAAGGAAATCCTCCTTCTCCCCCTTATACAGGTCGGACAGGATCGTCACTAGGTCTTCGACCGAATCCAGCCCTTTACGGCCATGACGGGTGGCATCGTCCTCCCCGTTGAAATCCCACATGGGGTGGCCCCTGTATTGTAGTGGCTGCACCCCCCGCATAATGCATGTTGCCATGACTCCAATCATGGTCAACCCGGAATGGACCAGTAACCTTATTCGGCCCATCAAATAATGGAAACTCTTGTCTTCCTCTAGTTGGGGGCTCCGCGGACGCCAACTAAGGCGTTTCTTCAGAGGAGCATTGCTGAACTCCGGGAGGCCGATCCGAACAGGGTCCGGCAGCGGAGCGTCTTCTATATAAAACCATCCTGAAGGCCAATCTTCGGACGCCTTCTTAAGTTTCCGGATGGATATCCGGTCCCGGCAATACGCCATATTTCGGCGCCGCCCACTTGATATATGGACCCCTCGTAAGAGCGGGGTACAAGGCAGAACAACCTCTTCCACAGCGCGAAATGGGGCTCGACGCCCAGGAATAGCTCGCAAAGAGCTACGTAACCCGCAATGTGCAGGATTGAGGCGGGCGTGAGGTGATGAAGCTGGAGTCCGTAGAACTCCAGGAGCCCGTGGAGGAATGGATGTACAGGAAATCCGAGCCCCCTTATCAGATAGGGGACGAAGCATACCCACTCCCCTTTGTTGGGACTTGGGGTAACCTCCGCTTGCTTCCCACCTTTGTAAGTGGCCAGCCCGGCTCGAACTGGAACCATAAAGGCCGGAGGGAGATATCCCCCCACTTGGAGCTTCACCAGATCGCTGTGCGGAACAGAGCATCTCCTCCAATCTCCTGGCAAAGGGCTGGGAGCGCGAGAAGAGGAGCCGCGTTGACGGTCCATGATGGAATGGATTCTTGGTCGAAAGCGCTCCGATGAGTATTTGCGGGAGGAAGATGGCGATTTGGATCTGGATTCTTGCCTCCCTTATAGGCAGATTATTCGCACAACTAGGGGGTAAAACATAAAAGACACCCTGGCTTTTCACATTCGCGCGACGCGTGGAGGAAGGCCATTATTGGGCGTGGAAGCCAAGACGCGCAACATTGATGAGAAAGCCGGACACTTTTCGGCAGGTACGTAGAACTTGAAGGAGAACCCGCCTTGCAACGCCGAAGACTACACACACGCTGGACTTATCGTCATTGAAGCCTGGTTCGGGGGCTACTGAGGGAGTCCCGGATTAGGGGGTGTCCGGATAGCCGGACTACCATCATCGGCCGAACTATCATCGGCCGGACTATCATCATCATCGACCGGACTCCAAGACTATGAAGATACAAGATTGAAGACTTCGTCCCGTGTCTGGATGGGACTTTCCTTGGCGTGGAAGGCAAGCTTGGCGATACGGATACGTATATCTCCTACTATTGTAACTGGCTCTATGTAACCCTAGCCCTCTCCGGTGTCTATATAAACCGGATGGCTCTAGTCCGTAGGACACAACAACAACAACCATTACAATCATACCATAGGCTAGCTTCTAGGGTTTAGCCTCCTTGATCTCGTGGTAGATCCACTCTTGTAAACATCCACAATATCAATATCAATCAAGCAGGACGTAGGGTTTTACCTCCATCAAGAGGGCCCGAACCTGGGTAAAACATCATGTCCCTTGTCTCATGTACCATCCGCCTAGACGCACAGTTCGGGACCCCCTACCCGAGATCCGCCGGTTTTGACACCGACAGCCGCCATGCATCCAGTTAGTTTCTGGATATGCTTGAGGTCTGTTGGGATAGCCAACTGTGACAGAGCTCGGATTTTTGCCGGATTTGCTTCGATTCCTCTATTGGAAACGATGAAGCCGAGCAACTTCCCAGAGGGTACGCCGAAAAGTCATTTTTCCGGGCTGAGCTTGATGTCGTATGTTCGGAGGTTGTCGAACGTAAGTCTCAAGTCATCTATTAAAGTTTCGACGTGTCTTCTTTTTATGACCACGTCGTCCACATATGCCTCCACTGTTTTGCCGATTTTCTTCTCCAGGCATGTCTGAATCATACGTTGATAGGTTGCGCCGGCATTTTTTAGCCCGAAAGGCATAGTGTTGAAACAGAAGGGACCATATGGCGTTATGAAGGCCGTTGCGGCTTGGTCGGACTCCTCCATCTTTATTTGATGGTATCCGGAGTATGCGTCGAGGAAACATAGTGAGTCGTGTCTTGCGGTGGCATTGATGATTTGGTCGATGCGAGGGAGGGGGAAGGGATCCTTGGGGCTAGACTTGTTGAGGTCTTTGGAATCGACACATAGGCGCCAGGATTTGTTCTTCTTTGGTACCATTACCAGATTCGCCAGCCAATCCGGATGCTTTATATCTCTGATGAATCCAGCCTCAAGTAGGTTGGCTAGCTCTTCTCCCATGGCTTGCCATTTGGGCTCTGAGCAGCGCCTAAGAGTCTGTTTGACTGGCTTGTATCCTTTTAGTATATTGATTCTGTGTTCAGCCAGCCTGTGTGGGATGCCCGGCATGTCTGAAGGATGCCAGGCGAAAATGTCCCAATTCTCGCGTAGAAAGTCTCGCAGTGCGGCGTCCATTGTGGGGCTCAACTGTGTCCCGATGGAAGCTTTATGGGGTCCATTGGATGGACTTGGAATTTGACTATCTCCTCCGCGGGCTTGAATGAGGTGGACTTGGGTCGTTTGTCGAGTATCACGTCGTCTCTGTCCATTGTGGCGCGCAACATTGTTAGTTCTTCGGCCGCTAGGGCTTCGGATAATGCTTCTAGGGCTAGTGCAGTGGTTTTATTTTCGACGCGGATTGCGACATCCGGAACGCTGGCTAGAGTGATGATTCCATTAGTTCCAGGCATTTTTAGCTAAATGTACCCATAGTGTGGTATAGCTTGAAAGCTTGTGAATGCGTCCCGCCCTAAAAGGGCGTGGTATCCGCTGCCGAACGGGGCCACTTGGAACGTGATTTCTTTGGACCTATAATTCTCCAGCGTGCCTAATACCACATCTAGTGTGATTTTCCCTATACACCGCGCCTCCCGACTAGGGATGATTCCCCTGAAGGTTGTGCGGCTTTGCTCAATGCGGCTTTTATCAATTTCCATCTTGTTGACGGTTTCTTCATAGATCAGGTTTAATCCGCTTCCGCCATCCATGAGTACTTTACTGAGCCAGAAGCCGTCCACGATTGGGCTAAGGACCAAAGCGGCTGGTGCCCGGACTGTTTGGAATTGAGGTTCGTCACTAGCACTGAAGGTTATAGCATTGTCGCTCCACGGATTTATTTTTGCCACATGGCAGATGTCAGTGAAACTTTGGTGAGCTCTCTTGCGCCTATTATTTGAGGTGAAAGTCTCGAAGACTGTCAGTACCGCATTGTTATTTTCAGCAGGACGTTTGGTTTTTTGGGAATTGGATACTCGCCGCTTTTCGCTACCTGCCGGAGTATCCAACATGCTCTAAGGCTATGCGTTGGTGTAGTATCCGGCATGCTGTGAATTTTGCATGGCCCATTGAGCCATTCTTCCAATACGGTTCCACGCCCTAGAGTGGGCTTTGGTTTTTTGGGAATTGGATCGGGTAACTTACGAGAGTTTGCCCTTTTAGTTCGGACGAAGGGTTTATTGAGAGCCGGATTATCCCAGAAGTATGTTTGGGTTTTCCAGGCGCTCTCCACCGCACAGTACTTCTGTACTATGGCTGCTAAGTTAGCAAAGTGTATCATGTCACGACGACTTATAGCATTGAGGATCCCTTTGTTCGTGCAATTTTTGCAGAAAAGTGAGATTGCGTCCTCCTCACGACAGTCCTTGACCCTGTTTATCACAAGGAGGAATCTGGCCCAGTAGCGATGTACTGTCTCTTGGGGCTCTTGTCTGATGGGAAGACGGCATAAGTCTGGGTGGGTGGGCGTAGTTAAGTTCGAATTATGACCCGATTTGACATCCAGGGGAAGAGGAGCTTCCGGGCTTGGCATCTCAGACTCCGGGATGTTGCCCAATTTTTCTGGCATGTTACTCAATTCTAAGTCCGGGGTCTGGGTCATGTCCTCCTGCGAGCGGGTATCTGGCTCAGAGAGCTCGGTAATCCAGACATAGTTTGTCCTCAAAGTAGAGGGATGATCCATGTGTGGCTCTTCCACTACCGCTATCTCATGGGTGACCGGTGGGGATTTGATATCCCTTTGGTCGGGTTTAAACCCAATCCAATCGTAGTCTTTAGCGACTCCCAGAGCGGCGATGCGATCCAAGAGCTCATTGAGGGAGGAGAGCTCCATTGGATCCATCTGTTCGGCGAGTTCCGAATTGACGTGGAGGCTGTTTTTGATGACCTGAGAGGTCATCATCGGCGCGGCAGCCGATCGGGCGGTCATGACGAAGCCGCCTTGTCGGAGAGTTTGGCCTACCGCTAGGTCTCCCCTAGAGGTGATGTTGTCCTTGACAACTATACGAGCCATCGAGCCTTGCAGCGAAGACATAGAGGAACTCTCAATGAAAGCACTAATGCCGGTGTCAAAACCGGCGGATCTCGGGTAGGTGGTCCCGAACTGTGCGTCTAAGGCTAATGGTAACAGGAGGCAGGGGACATGATGTTTTACCGAGGTTCGGGCCCTCTCGATGAAGGTAATACCCTACTTCCTGCTTGATTGATCTTGATGATATGAGTATTACAAGAGTATATCTACCACGAGATCGTAGAGGCTAAACCCTAGAAGCTAGCCTATGATTCTGATTGTTATTGTCCTACGGACTTAACCCTTCGGTTTATATAGACATCGGAGGGGGCTAGGGTTATACAGAGTCGGTTGCAAAGAAGGAGATCTAACATCCGGATTGCCAAGCTTGTCTTCCACGCAAAGGAGAGTCCCATCCGGACATGGGACGAAGTCTTGAGTCTTGTATCTTCATAGTCCAATAGTCCGGCCAAAGTATATAGTCCTGCTGTCCGGATACCCCCTTATCCGGGACTCCCTCACGCGCAGCTCTCATATGCTACCACTTGATGTCTCACATATCATGTGGTGTGAGCTTCGGTTTGCGGTCTTCAACCACAAGGTCCCCATCTATGGGCCTTATTTGTTTCAGTTGATCTCAGCAACTTGGGAGAAGCTCTACCCTTAGGATGACTTTGAGGCCCCTGATTGGATTCGACGTGACTCCATCTGGCTCCGTGTCAAGACTCAGTGGGCTAACACCACTTCTCGTGCTGAGGCCGCGGCTGCCATGGATGTGGATGCAGATGAGGATGATGAGGAGTCAGCGGATCAGGACAACTCTGCTGGTTTCACTCCCACCTCTGAGCCATCTTGGGATAAGAGGCTGAAGAACAAGATGAAGACCTTGTTCTAGATGCAGGCAAAGGGACAGTACAGGACTCATGCTGCCTCCAAGGAGAGTCGCTGCTACGACAAGAAGATCATGAGCCTGTTTGGAGAGGATGTTTCTGGCGGTTCTGAGGATCGCATCACTCCAGAGGCTGAGTGGATGGCAAAACAAGGCTTCAAGTGGACTGATTCTGAGGAGGACGTCGAGAAGACCATTCCTGCTGCCGAGTCTGGCGAGGACCGTGCGTCTGATTACTCTGCTTAATCCACCACTTGTGTTGTAGGTGTCCTCTCTGCCTTTTTGGCGTCTCGATGCCAAAGGGGGCAAGAGTGTAAGGATTTGTGAGTCGTGTGTCATGAGTCGTGGGTCGTGCTTCTTGTGTCGTGCTTGTGTTTGCTTTGCTCGCGTTTGTTCCGTTGAACCTTGCTTGCTTTTGTTTAGTTTGCTCGTGAGACTTGGTATATCATATGGTGTAAGACATATGCACCCTATTATACTTTATTGAGCTTATGATATATTGTGCTAGTTATGTTATGCTCATATTTTCTATCTTGTTTTAGTGTTAGCCTTTTTGTTGCAAGATATGCATTGTTTATAAAATATAGGGGGAGTGATGATCCTAGTATACGTGCCGTGCAGTCCAAAGCACTTATCTAGATAGCACGCATCTAGGGGGAGCTCGTCTATATTTTAGAGTTGTGGGGTTTTCTTTTGTTCTATATTATTTCCCCTTGTGCAAATCCCGTATTGTCATCAATCCACCAAAAAGGGGGAGATTGAAAGGGCATATTTAGCCCTAAGGTGTTTTGTTGATGACAATGCTTTTGCGAACTAATCGTGTGCCTTGAGTATTTCAGTCGCTTCGTCGCTAGGCACAAGATGGTTTGGTACCCCTCGAAGACTATTGTAGACGGCGGTGTTCTACGTCTCTTTTGGTGGATTTGAGTCGTAGGATAGCCGTACTATTAAGAGGGGGTCTGTGGTGGAAAGGTTTGGGTGGAATCATCACGTACACGTTTTCTCCCGTTGCACCGCATTTCCCCTTGCCCTTTGGAGCATCCTCTGTTGTCTTCATATTTATGCAAAAAAGATTCCTAGTGTTGCTGTTCTGAGGCATGCGGTAGTACTGCTCTTAGAAGCGGTAGTACCGCAAGCCCTTGCGGTAGTACCATAGGCGCACACGGTAGTACCGCTCCCAAGGAGTTGTAGTGCCGTGGCCTCAGACCAGACTCAACCACTCGTGCGGCTGTAGGGGCGGATGTAGTTTTTTACATCCGTGTCCTACGCGGTAGTATCGCCCCACGTGCGCGGTAGTACCGTGAGTCCTGGTCTGGCACAGCGACACGAGCGGAAGTAGGGGCGGATGTAATTTTTTACATCCGCTCCCTACGCGGTAGTACCGCATGCCAGGCGCGGTAGTACCGTGTCAGATTTTTGCACTGTTTGATTTTCAGCGGAAGTAGGCACGGATGTATTTTTATTCATGCGCGCCCTCCCAGGCTAGTCCAATCTGGCCTTGCGGTAGTACCGCAAGGGGGAGTGGTAATACCGTGTCAGCGGCAGTACCGCCCTCAGCCTTGGCGGCTCTGGCCCGGACTAGCTCATGCCATAGTAGCGGTAGTACCGCGGTCCGCCGTGGTAGTACCGTAAGGCCCTGCGATAGTACCACTGTTCTGGAGCGGTAGTACCGCAGGTCGCGGGCTGAGTAAGTGGATAACGGTTGGATTAGTCTCTCCACTATATAAGGGGTGTCTTCTTCCTCTAGTTGACCACCTCTTCCATCCCCAAGCTCCATTGTTGCTCTAAGCTCCATTTTCACCCAATCTCTCTCCGTAGCCAATCAAACTTGTTGATTTGCTCGGGATTGGTTGAGGAGGCCCCGATCTACACTTCCACCATGAGAAATTTGATTCCCCCACTAATCCCTAGCGGATCTTGTTACTCTTGGGTGTTTGAGCACCCTAGACGGTTGAGGTCACCTCGGAGCCAAAGTCCATTGTGGTGAAGCTTCGTGGTGTCGTTGGGAGCCTCCAATTAAATTGTGGAGATTGCCCCAACCTTGTTTGTAAAGGTTTGGTCACCTCCTTCAAGGGCACCAATAGTGGAATCACGTAATCTCGCATTGTGTGAGGGGGTGAGGAGAAAATGGTGGCCCTAGTGGCTTCTTGGGGAGCATTGTGCCTCCACACCGCTCTAACGGAGACGTACTTCCCCTCAAAAGGAAGGAACTTCGGTAACACATCCTCATCTTCACCGGCTCCACTCTTGGTTATCTCGTGCCTTTACTTTTGCAAGCTTACTTGTGTTATATCCCTTGCTTGCTTGTGTGCTTGTTGTTGTTGCATCATATAGGTTGTTCACCTAGTTGCATATCTAGACAACCTAATTTTATGCAAAGTTTTATTTGGTAAAGAAAAGCT
>NC_041393.1:69663297-69664938 GCF_002162155.2 Triticum dicoccoides
CGATCCTTTCACATGGAGGAGCGCACGGGATGGGAACAGTGCCGGCGACTGGATTTGACCATGATTGGATCTGGGACGGGGTCGGGTGGCCCAACTTTTTGTTTTGTTTTTATTCACTCCTTTTACCGAGTGGTGCTCTTGGAAAACCATCGGTGCCACGTGGATATGGTGCCATTTATGCTGTTTTGTCCGAACACTTTTCTTTGCCGAGTGACAGTATTTGGCTCTTGGCAAAATCTTTGTCGAGTGTCCGACAAATGGCTCTCGGCAAAAATATGTTTGCCGGAGAGGTGTACGGCGGGTGGTCATTGCCAAGAACAATTCTCGGCAAAGGGTTTGCCGAGTGTTTCTGGCACTCGGTAAACAAGTGGATTCCAGTAGTGATTGAAATCTCTAGAAAGACTTATATTTATGAACTGAGGGAGTACATTTCTGTGCAGAACTTGCGTCTACACCGAAGTTGCCTACACGCGAGTCGGCGAGTGAGTCCAGGCAGAGGCAGGCATGCATATGTGAGTTTCCACCAAGTTTCTTGTGTGAATGACTCAGTGAGTCACTGTCCGTGCACTCTCAAGTATAGAATGTTTGCTAGCGTAGGCGAAGCAGAGACAAGGATAAAGAAAATAATTAATGACAGACCGCAACAACAGGACATGAATGAACGTTCATAAGCACTTCCCTGCTTGGGCCGGCTTCATGGAAATCGTAGCACGTAGATGTACAGTCGCGTCCAGACTAATGGCGAAGGTTTGGCATTGATTTATATATATGTTGACTTAAGGACGAAGCTAGCTAAAGAAAGATCGACGCGTATACAGTACGTCAGTTTTGTATGCGTACAGTTGATGATTACACCGACAGTTGGCCAGTTTTGTTTACATCCTGTATGCAGAGGCATGCCATGCTTCAGTTCCGTATACTGCAGGGTATACAAGGTGTTCCACGCACGACCCATTTCGCATTTGTACTTCTCCTCATATGGAGAAACAGTAATAATGTTGAACTTGCGTACACATTACTCATGTTTTGACCTCCGAAACAGTAGGAAACGATTCTCTCAAAACAAAAACAGGCAATAGAACCAGCGCCGCAAAACCTAGGATATCGCAACTATGCTGGTCAATGCTTTGCTCTTGTGAGTACCTACTGTCTTATCGCTGTCCTTACATTCATACCTGGTGGATTATGTGACATCATTGTGCATTATAGCTTGCTTATCCACTGTTCGCTCCAAATTATCAGATCTATATTAATGCTTAAATTAATGTAGAATAAAACCAATGCCTATGAAGAAATTTAGTTCTGCATTGTTCTTGTAAGTATTTGTTGTCCTTCATCACTGTACTTATATTTGTCAGCTAGTTCTTCATGTACACTTTGCAGCTTATTTTCCCTTGTCCTCCATTTTTTTACACATCAGATTGACATTTACTCTTGTGAAAATATTGAATAAAACCAATGTTACTGAAGAAGTTTAGCTCCGCATTGCTCTTGTCAATAACTTATGCATGTATGCTCTATTTACATTTGTACTCTGCATCTTAAGTTAAATAATCGCCATTTGTTCCTATAATTTCACATCTATATTTACTCTTAACAAAATGTAGAATAAAGGCAATATTCTTGAAGAAGAGTGTGCGG
>NC_041393.1:69665224-69690285 GCF_002162155.2 Triticum dicoccoides
TGGACAAGGCCTTTATAGAGCCTGTCTTCACTACTAATGTAAGTTTGTCATCCTCGAGCCTTCAAACTTTATTGTGTATATTTGGATTGATATGAGTGCAAATGTTGTTTATTTTTGTCGTCTGCATCAAATTGCTTGTTCAAAGTTTATAAAGTAGAAATACATAAACATAAGTTTGTCCTTCTCAATTTCAGTCTTTTGTTGTACAATCTAGTTCCTTATTCGTACCATGTAAATTAAACTAAACATAGCAAGTTATCTTCTTTAGCACTATGTGTATGCTTATGTTCTTGATCTGTAATCCAGTGGTGTGGTGAGACTACCAACAACAGCACAATGTCATATCCCGCTATGTCTCAACTATGAGCAATGCCATATTATATTAATGTTATTTAAATCGTGTCTCTTTATTTACCAATCTGAAATGGTATAAATTGACAGTACACTCACCATTCATGCTTATACGTTGTCTAGAACTACATCTATGCTTGTGTTCTTCATCTGTAATCCAGTGGTCTGGTGAAGCTGGTCGCTCCTGCACAATGCCATTTCCTGCCGTCTTAACTATGAACAATGCCTATTATGTTAATGTTATTTTAAACCGTGCCTCTTTATTTCTGACAAAGAAATGAGATGAATTGACAGTGCTGATGCTTATACATGGAAAACTTGTTATCTACCTTGTTTCTCTTTCAGGGTGACAACACTGATGCTAGGAAGAATTGCCACAATGATAGTGAGACGAACCCATTGTTTGTCCCTCTAACACATATTCCAGAGGAGAAGGCAACACATATTGAGGGTAGGGATACAACCACGAAGTCACATCTTTATGTAGTGTCAAACTTACTCAGTGACACAAGCTCGATGAAGTCGCCGCCTGAATCTGTTCCACTTCTTCAGTCTGAAATTCAAGCAGAAATACATGCTTCCGCTCAAATATGACTTGAACTCCAATCTCTATGCAAGATTAACCGTAAGTATAGGACGTTTATTGATGCTATGCAGCTTAAGTTGGTGGATATGAGCGCTAAAGAAGCGCAGTCTCATCAGGTTGCTAAGCTGCTTGCGCTGCCGCTCCTGGGCCGGGCTAACCTTTCTTGAACTGTGTTGAAGTGATGTCGGTTCTGTCTATTATTTTGTCCGCCTGTTAACTTCCACTGGTGGCGACCTGCCCAATTTATGTAATCTGCTGTCTGGTTGCCCTTTATTATCACTGGCAGCGAACTTTGATGCAATATGCTGTAATTTCTTTGTTGTATAGTCTAGGTTTATTCTTGGTCGGTATGTTGTAATTTAGGCAAGAAGGTTCCGTGGATCTCAGTGTTGTCGGTCTTCAGGCTGGCCCATTACTCATATGGGCCAAAACGTGGGCCTATAATCATCTTGGGCCATTAGCAGGTCTAAACCTATAGTTGTTTCCCTCCTTTAACAGGTCGAGTAAAGTTCTGGCCAGCTGGGCCAGAGAATACCATGGGCTTTTAACAGGCTAAAACCTAGATTGGGCTAGCATTGAGCCAAAAAATTCACGGGCCAATACAGGTTGAAACTGCCTAAGGCCCATGTTTGGCCCAAATAGGACGAGTAGTTAACATGCCAAAATATACCTCGGGCCTGTTTGGCCCAATAAAATTATGGGCTTTAGGCAGGCCGGTATCTACGCGGCCATAGGCCTAAAAGTATCATGGGCCATTATCAGATGGGCTGTAAGCAGGCCGGATTCAACGCGGGCTGTAAATAGGCCCAACTGTTACGCGGGGCATTAATAGGTCGATAGGCTAGTTGGGCTGAAATTTATCCACGAAGACTATGGGCCGTTAAGAGGCCTAAAGTTACTTCGGACAAGAAATAGCCCAGTTTCTGCATGGGCCGTTAAATGGCCCAAAGTTAAACCGGGCCGACAACGTTCCAGATACACCACGGGACACTAGCAGGACGAAACTATTATCGGGCCAAACTGGTAAATGGGCATTTAACAGACTGAAATACAAACCTGTCTTAAAATGGGCCCAAAAGAACAGTGGCCTGTTAACGGGCCTGATCCGATATGGGCCGAATTTGGCCCAAAACACGGCAGGCTGTGAACGGGCCTGATCTGGTATGGGCGTCAATTTGACCCAAAACATGGCAGGCTATTAACGGGCCAGCCCACTAGTGTCTGAAAAAACATGGTGGGCCTTTAGCTGGGCCGGCCTTTTCACCAGAATGGCCTCTATTGGGCTGTGCCACGTGTCGACGTGTCATAGGTGCCTCATGTCCAATGAGTGGATGACATCTGTCCCAATGGTGAGCCAACATGTGTTTCCTTCGGCCAATGAGAATTTTACACGTGGAAAAACCCCATTGGTTAGTGCTGTTAACGGGTTATCAGATCCAAAAACATGAAGTAAATATGCCCTAGAGGCAATAATAAAGTTATTATTTATTTCCTTATATCATGATAAATGTTTATTATTCATGCTAGAATTGTATTAACTGGACACATGATACATGTGTGAATACATAGACAAACATAGTGTCACTAGTATGCCTCTACTTGACTAGCTCGTAAATCAAAGATGGTTAAGTTTCCTAACCATAGACATGAGTTGTCATTTGATTAACGGGATCACATCATTAGGAGAATGATGCGATTGACTTGACCCATTCCGTTAGCTTAGCACTTGATCGTTTAGTATGTTGCTATTCCTTTCTTCATAACTTATACATGTTCCTATGACTATGAGATTATGTAACTCCTGCTTACCGGAGGAACACTTTGTGTGCTACCAAATGTCACAACATAACTGGGTGATTATAAAGGTGCTCTACAGGTGTCTCCGAAGGTACTTGTTGAGTTGACGTATTTCGAGATTAGGATTTGTCACTCCGATTGTCGGAGAGGTATCTCTGGGCCCTCTCGGTAAGTGCACATCACTATAAGCCTTGCAAGCAATGTAGCTAATGAGTTAGTTACGAGATGATGCATTACGCAACGAGTAAAGAGACTTGCCGGTAACGAGATTGAACTAGGTATTGGATACCGACGATCGAATCTCGGGCAAGTAACATACCGATGACAAAGGGAACAACGTATGTTGTTATGCGGTTTGACCGATAAAGATCTTCGTAGAATATGCAGAAGCCAATATGAGCATCCAGGTTCTGCTATTGGTTATTGACCGGAAATGTGTCTCGGTCATGTCTACATAGTTCTCGAACCTGTAGGGTCCACACGCTTAAGGTTTCGTTGACAGTTTTATTATGAGTTTATGAGTTTTGATGTACCGAAGGTTGTTCGGAGTCCCGGATGTGATCACGGACTTGACGAGGAGTGTCGAAATGGTCGAGACATAAAGATCGAAATATTGGACGACTAAATTTGGACACCAGAAAGGTTCTGGGTGAGATTGGGAATATACCGGAGCTCCAGGAGGTTATCGGAACCCCCCGGGAGGTATATGGGCCTTATTAGGCCTTAGTGGAAAGGAGGGGAAAGGAGCAAGGGAGGGGGCGCCCCCCCCCCAAGCCCAATCCAAATTGGGAGGGGGGTCGGGCCCCCCTTTCCTTCCTCCCTCCTTCCTCTTCCTTCCCTCTCCTTCTCCTAATAGGAAAGGGGGGAGTCCTACTCCCAGTAGGAGTTGGACTCCCCCCCTAGGGCGCGCCACCCCCGTTGGCCGGCCCACTCCTCCACTCCTTTATATACGGGGAGGGGGCACCCCATAGACACAACAATTGATTTCTTGATCTCTTAGCCGTGTGCGGTGCCCCCCTCCACCATAGTTCTCATCGATAATATTGTAGCGATGCTTAGGTGAATCCCTGCGACGGTAGAACATCAAGATCGTCACCACGCCGTTGTGCTGACGGAACTCTTCCCCGACATTCTGCTGGATCGGAGTACGGGGAACGTCATCGAGCTGAACGTGTGCAAGAACTCGGAGGGGCCGTAGTTTTGGTGCTTGATCGGTTGGGCCGTGAAGATGTACGAGTACATCAACCGCGTTGTGCTAACGGATCCGCTTTCGGTCTACGAGGGTACGTGGACACACTCTCCCCTCTCGTTTCTATGCATCATCATGATCTTGCGTGTGCGTAGGAATTTTTTTGAAATTACTACGTTCCCCAACAGCTGGCGGGTGTCAGTTTCTCCAACTTTAGTTGAACCGAGTGTGCCTACGCCCGGTCCTTGAGAAGGTTAAAACAGCACTAACTTGACGAACTATCGTTGTGGTTTTGATGCGTAGGTAAGAACGGTTCTTGCTCAGCCCGTAGCAGCCACGTAAAATTTGCAACAACAAAGTAGAGGACGTCTAACTTCTTTTTGCAGGGCATGTTGTGATGTGATAAGGTCAAGACATGATGCTATATTTTATTGTATGAGATGATCATGTTTTGTAACCGAGTTATCGGCAACTGGCAGGAGCCATATGGTTATCGCTTTATGGTATGAAATGCAAGCGCCCTGTAATTGCTTTACTTTATCACTAAGCGATAGCGATAGTCGTAGAAGCAATAGATGGCGAAATGACAACGATGCTACGATGGAGATCAAGGTGTTGCGCCAGTGACGATGGTGATCACAACCGTGCTTCAGAGATGGACATCACAAGCACAAGATGATGATGGCCGTATCATATCACTTATATTGATTGCATGTGATGTTTATCCTTTATGCATCTTATTTTCCTTTGATTGGCGGTAGCATTATAAGATGATCTCTCACTAGTTACTCAAGAAGTGTTCTCGCTGAGTATGCACCGCTGCAAAAGTTCTTCGTGCTGAGACACCACATGATGATCGGGTGTGATAGGCTCTACGTTCAAATACAACGGGTGCAAAACAGTTGCACACGCGGAATACTCAGGTTAAACTTGACGAGCCTAGCATATACAGATATGGACTCGGAACACGGAGACCAAAAGGTCGAACATGAATCATATAGTAGAAATGATCAACATAGTGATATTCACCATTTAAAACTACTCCATCTCACGTGATGATCGGACATGGTTTAGTTGATTTGGATCACGTGATCACTTAGATGACTAGAGAGATGTCTGTCTAAGTGGGAGTTCTTTAGTAATATAATTAATTGAACTTAAATTTATCATGAACTTAGTACCTGATAGTATTTTTCTTGTCTATGTTTGTTGTAGATAGATGGCTCGTGCTGTTGTTCCATTGAATTTTAATGTGTTCCTAGAGAAAGCTAAGTTGAAATATGATGGTAGCAATTACACGGACTGGGTTCGTAACTTGAGGATTATCCTCATTGTTGCACAGAAGAATTACGTCCTGGAAGCACCACTGGGTGCCAGGCCTGCTGCAGATGCAACTAACGATGTTAAGAACGTCTGGCAGAGCAAAGCTGATGACTACTCGATAGTTCAGTGTGCCATGCTTTACGGCTTAGAACCGGGACTTCAACGACGTTTTGAACGTCCTAGAGCATATGAGATGTTCCAGGAGTTGAAGTTAATATTTCAAGAAAATGCCCGGATTGAGAGACATGAAATCTCCAATGAGTTCTATAGCTGCAAGATGGAAGAGAATAGTTCTGTCATTGAACATATACTCAAAATGTCTGGGTGTAATAATCACTTGATTCAACTGGGAGTTAATATTCCTAATGATAGTGTCATTGACAGAATTCCTCAATCACTGCCACCAAGCAACAAGAGCTTCGTGATGAACTATAATATGCAAGGGATGGACAAGACTATTCCTGAGCTCTTCGCAATGCTAAAGGCTGCGGAGGTAGAAATCGAGAAGGAGCATCAAGTGTTGATGGTCAATAAGACCACCAGTTTCAAGAAAAAGGGTAAAGGGAATAAGAAGGGAAACTTCAAGAAGAACAGCAAACAAATTGCTGCTCAAGAGAAGAAACCCAAATCTGGACCTAAGCCTGAGACTGAGTGCTTCTACTGCAAGTAGACTGGTCACTGGAAGCGGAACTGCCCCAAGTATTTGGGGGATGAGAAGGATGGCAAGGTGAATAAAGGTATATGTGATATACATGTTATTGATGTGTACCTTACTAATGCTCGCAGTAGCACCTGGGTATTTGATACTGGTTATGTTGCTAATATTTGTAACTCAAAACAGGGACTACGGATTAAGTGAAGATTGGCTAAGGACGAGGTGACGATGCGCGTGGGAAATGGTTCCAAAGTCGACGTGATCGCGGTCGGCATGCTACCTCTACATCTACCTTCGGGATTAGTTTTAGACCTGAATAATTGTTATTTGGTGCCAGCGTTGAGCATGAAAATTATATCTGCATCTTGTTTGATGTGAGACGGTTATTCATTTAAATCAGAGAATAATTGTTGTTCTATTTATATGAGTAATCTCTTTTATGGTCATGCACCCTTGAAGAGTGGTCTATTTGTATTAAATCTCGATAGTAGTGTAAGTGCATCTAGTGCCCCTTAGTGATTTTGGTGTATTGAAGACTTATAGGTTAAGGGACTAATGTGTTTGTGAGTGTACACAGGTCTATAAGTCTATGAGGAGTTTGATATTTACAGGGAAAGTCGGCCCCTAAAATTGAATATCTTCGACTGAATATTTTGGTATTTCTGAAGACTTTCATGAAGACTTTGAAAGTGAAGAAATTGGTGTATCCATGAAGACTTGATATTCATGCGAGGAATATGAAGCTTGAAGACTTTCGTTTTCATAGTTTTGTTTTTCTCTTTCTTGAGTCATAGGAAACACCGTACTGTTAAAGGGGTCAAGGAAATACTAACGAAAAATTTCCAAGTGATGCTCAACTCAAAATCCTACACCTACCAAACCCTTCGAGTGAAGCCTTTGGAAATCTCATACAGTTCAGTCAATTTCTTCAGTGACAGAGATGAAGTTCTTCTGGTCGCTAAGGAATTTGTTCTGACTGAGGAGTTAGGAATTCGCCAGTGCGGATTGCCTACACAGTGAGGAACATGATAGCCCTGAGGAATTTGATAGTCAAATTTCCGACCGTTGCTGTGCTACGCGCCAGCTGTCCCAAAATATCTTATCCACCTAACGGTCATATTAGACAAGGGCATTTATGTCTTATCATGTCGGGCTGCTCCCTAGGCTATAAATAGACGCCCCCTACAACCACTAGCTAGTTGGCTGCTCCGAGAGAAACTGACAATTGTCATTTGAGAGCAACCCATCCTCCGAGGACTTTGAGCGAAAATCATGGAGTGAGGAAAAACCCCAAACCCAAACACCTACAAACCCAAAGTGATTGAGCATCACTGAAGAGATTGATCATGCATGCATCTGACGCTTGTTACCTTTGAAGACTGTGCTTCTTCCAGACGGTTAGGCGTCATGGTCTAGAGCATCCAAGAGGAATTGTGGATCGTCGAGTGACCGAGTCTGTGAAGGTTTGGAAGTCGCCTGAAGACTTACCACGAGTGATTGGATGAGGTCTGTGTGACCTTAGTTCAAAGAGAATACGATGAGGACTTGGTGTCCTGAGCTGCGTGCTCAGCGACTGGGTGTCCGGGACTGTGTGTCCTCGAGTTTAAATACTCAGCCGCTCCAACCAGACGTACAACTGAGATAGTAGTTGGAACTGGTCTACCAAATCATTGTCTTCACCAACCTTACTGGTTCTATTTCCGCAACTCTTTCATTTCCTCATTACTATGTTGAATGATTGTTCATATCTGTGTTTGAAGACTTTGACTGAAGACTTTCTCAATTTCCTCAGTTCAATTTCTTCAGTCTGTTTGTATTCATCTTGTATTATCCTGTGTTTACGCTTCTTGTACTCTGTGCTTGTCTTCATTTCATCATGATGACTATGTCTGTATCCTCTTATGCTTTCTTCTGAGTACTTATTCCGCTGCTAGTAGTTCTTCGCTAAGGAATTTCCTCATCGGGAAATTCCTTAGTGAAGAATTCATAAAAATCGCCTATTCACCCCCCCCCCCTCTAGTTGATATAACGCACTTTCAATTGGTATCAGAGCAAGGTACTCCCTTGTTCTGTGTGATTTTGGTTTAACCACCTGGAGTTTTAGTTATGTCGACCGCAGGTATGATCAAGGTCTCCGCTGGGTGTCCTACCTTCGATGGCACGGACTACCCCTACTGGAAGAATAAGATGCGAATGCATCTTCAAGCAATTGACAATGATCTCTGGTACGTTGTGGAAAATGGTGTTCCCTCAGTCACACCTTCTCTGAATGCTGTTGATGTGAAGAGATTCAAGCAACTCGATTCTCAAGCGAAGAATATCATATGTGGTCATCTGAGTAAAGGGCAGTATGGTAGAGTGAGTGCTTTGGAAACTGCTAAGCTTATCTGGGATAGGCTCTCCAAAGTAAACGAAGGAGTCTCAACTCAACGTGACTCTCGTGTTAACGTTCTTCGCAATCTCTTCAACCGCTTCAAAAGACTCGACAATGAAAATGTTCAGCAAACCTTTGATTGGCTCACTGACATCTCAAATGAGCTTCAAGCGCTTGGCACCACTGACATCACCGACCATGAGGTGGTGAAGAAATTGCTGAGATCGCTAGATTCCTCATTTGATACTCTGGCACTGATGATTCAAGAGCGAGCTGATTACAAGTCACTAGATCCCGCTGATATCCTCGAGATGCTAAATACTCATGAGTTCCAGCTTGCTGAAAAGAGAGATCTCTATGGTTCAAGCTCTAGCAAAACACGTGCCCTGAAGGCCAAGGCTGTGTCTGAATCTGAATGTGAAGACTCTGGTAGTAGCCTTGGTGATCCTGAAGAATTGAGCCAGGAGCTAGCGCTGCTCGTGAAGAAGTTCCAGAAGTTCTCAAGACGTGGTCGCTTTGGAAAGTCCTCAAGAAGCAGTGATTCCTCATCAAGTGACTATAAGAGAAGACTTTGCCACAAATGCAAGAAACCTGGTCACTATATTCAGGATTGTCCTCAATGGGAAAAGGAACTAAAGAAGAAGAAATACAAGGATTACAGTTCTGATGATGCTAAGAAGAAGAAGAAATCTTCAAAATCTTCATCATCAAAATCCTCGAAGTCTTCATCTCACAAGAAGAGCAGCTCCAAGAAGGCTCGGGCATTCATTGGCAAGGAAATGGACTCTGAAGCTGAATCTGAGGAACATGAGGAAGAGGAGGCATCTGAGGAGTCTGAGTCTAGTGTGGCGAGTCTGGCTCTCGCTACTGCTTTCGTCAGCAAGTCTATCTTCAACTCTGAAGAAATTGACCACACCAACAAGGCTGACGAAGACAATGATGACTATGTTCCCACCTATTGCTTCATGGCAAAGGGTACCAAGGTAACAAAATACCCCTCCTCTGAATCTAGTGCGGATGAATCTGATGAAAATCTAAAGCCCAGTTACTCTAAACTTGCTAAGATTGCTGTGAAACAACAAAAGGCTATTGAAAAACTTCAAAACATGCTAGACAAAAGTGATGATATGTTGGGTGATGAAATGGACCGCACTAAAGACTTAACTGAAAATCTTCAGAAACTTCAGTCTAAGTTTGACAACCTTCAAAGTCATCATGAAACTCTCTTATCTGATCACGAGAAGCTTTCCTATGAATTTCTTCAAAGGAAGCAAGATCTTGAGAAGCTAAGAGTGAGTTATGAAGATCTTCAGAAGGAGCGCAATTCATTACTTGCTCAACAAATCAGCGCTTCTCAGGAAGAATTTGTTCCTCCATGCTTAAAGTGCATTGAACGTGAATCTGCTAATTCGTCACCTGAATGTTCAAATGCTTCAACTGTTACAAATTCTTCACCTACCTCTGCTATAACTAATTCCTCATCTGAGGACATTGCTAGTATCACTGACGATGCAGGGCTGAAGGAGTTGTACACGACAGGCATGTACAAAATCCTCAAAGGGCATCAGATTCTTTGTGATGTGCTCAAAAAGCAGATCCTCAACAGAAACCCTAGGAAAGAGGGTATTGCCTTTGAGAGGAAACTCAATGCTGATGGAACATATTGGAAGCCTGAGCAGTACCCCAAAACCTCATGGGTTGCTGCAAAGGGACCTCTAGTTGATCCATCTAACTTATCTGGCTTTACATGTGAATCTTCTCATTCTTCTGATGAGTCATTTGACTCCCACTATAAACTGTTCAAAAATCAGAATGGTGAAGTATTTGCTAGATATGTTGGCACTAACTTTAGGAACGGTTCCCCTATGAAGAAAATTTGGGTTCCCAAAAGTTATGTTGAAAGTCTTCAGGTGAATGTCCTCATGACACCACCTGTGAAGAACAGGAACCCCAGATCAAACTCTTCATATGGACCTAATTCTTCATATGGATCCAAGTCCTCATACAGACCAAATTCCTCAGGTGGATCAAATTCCTCAAATGGATCAAAGTCCTCATATGACTATCATCGTGCTAACAACTCTGTTTCGCAGGGTAGAGCTAAGGGCTATGAATATGCACATTATTCTTCAAATCATTATGTTCATAAGTCCTCGAAGAATTTCTCTGCTTATTCATATGCTTACCCTAACCCCTCTTATGAGAAAAGAAATGGATTGGCCTCTATGCCAGCTTTCTCATATGGTGCTCGTAGAGTGATGAACTCTTTGCCACCCCTTCAGATGTGGGTGGTGAAGAAAAAGAACTAATCTCTTATGCAGGGTCAGGTCTCCAGACGTGCTTTAAACGTCTGAAGAATTTGCTGGAGGCCTGACAAAAATGCCTGAAAGGACGCAGGCAAATCATGATGAAATGAACTTTCATTTCACACGTCCTCATACTGAAATATCTGTTTTACTGCTTGATGAAATTCGTCTGATGAACTTGATATCATATTCTTCACTGATGAAGTATATGAGATCGTAAGTTGCACTAATTCATCTGCAGGATGATCAGCCCAAAGCCAACGAGTGGGTTCTAGATAGTGGATGTACAAATCACATGACGGGTGACAAGAGTCTATTGATGGATGCTCCATTATGAGCGTCACATCTGAAGCATATCATCTTCGCTGACAAAGGCAAAAGTCAGGTATTGGGTCTAGGTAAGGTTGCAATCTCAAAGGATGGACACATGGACAAAGTCATGCTTGTCGAGTCCTTAGGATACAACCTCATGTCTGTCTCAATGCTTTGTGATCTTGATACGGTTGTTGTCTTTGGAAAGTATCGTTGTGTTGTGATCATGGAAGCTGACTATTCCAAAGTCTTCGAAGGCTTTAGGAGAGGAGATCTGTATATTGTTGATTTCTCTACAGGACCACAACCAGCCGTGTGCTTACTTGCAAAAGCTTCAGAAGGCTGGCTATGGCATCGACGACTTGGTCATGCTGGCATGAGGAATCTGAACACGCTTGCGAAGAAGAAGCATGTCATTGGCATTGAGAATGTCAAATTCCTCAAGGATCACTTATGCGGAGCTTGTGAAGCTAGAAAGATGACAAAGGCCAAGCATCTAGCGAAGACTATCATGACCACTACTCGTCCATTTGAATTGTTTTACATGGATCTTTTTGCTCCTAATCATTATTCTGCTGTTTCGAATGATGCATCTCTATATGGCTTTGTTATTGTTGATGACTATTCTCGTTACACATGGGTACACATTGTCACTTACAAACATGAAGTGCAGGAAATCTTCAAACGATTTTCCTCGAGGGCTTCAACCAACTTAGGTGTGAAGATCAAGCACATCAGAACTGACAATGGAACCGAGTTTAAGAATTCTGGTCTTGACGGCTATCTTGATGAACTTGGTATTACTCATGAGTTATCTGCTCCGTATACTCCTCAGCAGAATGGCGTCGTGGAGCGCAAGAACAGAACCCTCGCTAAAATGGCTCGCACTATGCTTGATGAATACAAAACGCCTCGTCGTTTTTGGATTGATGCAATTGATACTGCGTGCCACATCATCAATCAGGTATATCTTCACAAATTCTTCAAGAAGACTGCCTATGAACTCCTCACTGACAAGAAACCTAATGTGAGTTATTTCAAAGTCTTCAGTGCTAAATGTTGGATTAGAGATCCTCATCACAGTGCTAAATTTGCACCGAAAGCACATGAAGGTTTTATGCTTGGTTACGGAAAGGACTCGCACACCTACAGAGTCTTCAACAACGTTCTTCACAAGGTTGTTGAAACTGTAGACGTGCGGTTCGATGAAACTAATGGCTCGCAAAGAGAGCACCTACCTTCTGTGATAGATGAACCAGCACCTGAGGATTCTATCTGGTTCAAGGCTACTGAGGATGTTATTCCTACCGAAGAATTTGTTGAAGAATTCATTCCAGAACGTGAAGAAAATCGAGCTGGTGCACCTGATGAAAATGCTGAAGAAAATGGTGCTGAAGAAAATGCTGACCAAATTCCTCAACGACAACCAGCTCATCCTCGCATTGCAAAAGAAGTGCAAGTTGAAAAGATCATCGATCACATTCGAGCGGCAGGTCCTCTCACACGCTCAACAGCTTCACATTTATCTAACTTTTGTGGGCACTATGCTTTTGTCTCTATTACAGAGCCCACTAAGGTAGATGAAGCATTTCTGGAGCCTGAGTGGATTCAGGCCATGCAAGAAGAATTACATCAGTTCGGGCTCAACAATGTCTGGGAACTGGTCAAATGTCCAGATCCTCGCAAGCATAATATCATTGTCACAAAGTGGATCTACCGCAACAAGCAAGATGAAAATGGCCTTGTGGTGAGGAATAAGGCACGACTTGTAGCTCAAGGCTACACACTAGTTGAAGGAATTGATTTCGATGAAACTTTTGCACCTGTTGCTACACATGAGGCTATTTGCATATTACTTGCTTATGCTAACCATCATAATATTATCTTACAACAAATGGATGTGAAAAGTGCATTCCTCAATGGTAAGCTTGAGGAAGAAGTATATGTTGCTCAACCCCCAGGTTTTGAAGATCCAAAGAATCCTGACAAAGTCTTCAGACTCAACAAGGCCCTGTATGGCCTCAAGCAAGCCCCTCGGGCGTGGTATGACACTTTGAAGGAATTCTTCGTGAAGAATGGCTTCACACCCGGTTCACTCGATCCTACTCTCTTGACTAAATCTTATGATGGTGAACTATTTGTGTGCCAAATATACGTTGATGATATTATCTTTGGTTGTACTGACCAACGTTAGAGTGATGAATTTGCCTATATGATGAGTGAAGAATATCAAATGTCTATGATGGGAGAGTTGAAAATTTTTTTAGGTCTTCAAATTCGTCAACAGCACAATGGCATATTCATATCTCAGGAGAAATACCTCAAGGATGTACTGAGGAAATTCGGCATGCAAGATTGCAAAGGCGTCAAAATTCCTATGCCCGCAAATGGCCATCTATGCACCGATGAAAATGGTATTGACTTCGATCACAAGGTATACCGCTCCATGATTGGTTCATTATTGTACTTATGTGCATCTAGGCCAGATATAATGCTTTGTGTTTGCATGTGTGCCCTATTTCAAGCTGCACCGAAGGAATCACACCATAAGGCTGTGAAGCATATTCTTCGATATCTAGCTCACACACCAACACTAGGATTATGGTACCCCAAGGGATCAACTTTTGATCTCATTGGATATTCTGACTCTGACTATGCTGGTGATCGTGTGGACCGCAAGTCAACATCTGGTACTTGTCATTTCCTAGGACGATCTTTTGTCTGTTGGTCCTCGAAGAAACAGAACTGCGTATCACTGTCTACTGCTGAAGCTGAATACATTGCTGCTGGTTCTTGTTGTGCTCAATTTCTATGGATGAAGCAAACCCTCAAGGACTATAGCGTCAACGTGAAGAATGTGCCTCTCCTCTGTGATAATGAGAGTGCCATCAAGATTGCTCACAACCCAGTTCAGCACTCGAAGACAAAGCACATTCAGATTCATCATCATTTTCTTCGTGATCGTGTGTTGAAGGGTGACATCTCCATTGAGCACGTGAAGACTAAAGAACAACTAGCCGATATCTTCACAAAGCCCTTGGATGAGAAGAGATTTAGCAAGTTGCGGTGTGAGCTAAATATCTTAGAATCTTTGAATGTTCTTTGAAAAGGACACACATCCTGACACTTATGCAAAAATTGATGACTTAGATGTGCAACACATGAAGAAACATTTTTCTTCAATCAATGAAGAATAACACTCTAAGTGTGAAGAAATTAATGAAGAATTTGATTCTCAGAACCCTACGACAATTGTACGCGGTGTCTGAAATCATCATTCTTATACGGTGGGTCACGCCACCACCAAAGTTGAAAATCTTCATTTTTGAAATTCCTCATTTTTGAAATTCTTCAGTTTTTCAAATTCTTCAACTACAAAATCTTCACTAGTTCCGATGTCTTTCTTCATTGGCTATATATATATATATGGGTTTATGTCCTCTACAGCATTCACTTATGGCTATTTCTTCAAGTTGCATTTTCTGCTAAGTGAATGTGATCGGACCCTTCCCCCTCTATGCTATACTCAACACAAACTATTCACAAATTCTTCATGTGCGTTCTATTTGAAACTCGTTAAAAATCTTCACTGTGTTCTTGACTGTTGAAGAATTTGTGAACGGGACTTTAAAATTAATCTTATCCAAATTTTCGGTTTTACTGCTCAATCTGTTCCGGATCCCATGATAGACTTATCTATTCACCCACAATCTAACACGATCTCCACTTCTCAGTACGTGGGTGACACATGTCAAGCGAAGGAGAAGGGTCAGGGGCACGTTCGTCCTAAATCTTCGGGCGAACAGTTTCAACTGCGACTATAAATACCCCCTCTCCCCTTCCTCACTTCCTTTACTCCGCTCGACCGCTCTCTCTCTCGCTCGATCTCCTCAAACCCTAGCACCGCCGCTACTCCATCGTCACCGGTGAGGAAGAGCTTCACTGCCTCGACCTCTTCGTCGTCGTACTCGCGCCGACCACGGAAATCTTCACTCCGCCGCCGCCGTAGCTGTCTTCCTCCGCCAAGTTAGGGCATGGAAGATCTACACCGACGAACTTCACTGTTCTTCTTCCCAGTTTGTCGTGTTCTTCATCAAGGGTAATTAAAAGTTACTTTTACTACCCCTTTTGATTCGAAATTTCACAAAAAAATCTTCAAAGGTGTTTTATTCTTCAAATCTTCACACACAAAACACCTCACTAGTCATCTGTTCTTGATTCGTTTCTCTAAGCATCATTTTTCTTCAAGATTCCTCAATTGTGTGGATCCTCGATCTATACAACTCTAGAACCTAAGACAAAGAACGCTTGGTGAAAATCTTCAAGGCTCATCTGGTCAAATTCCTCAAACTTGTTCCTTTTGAAAAACCTTCTGAGAACGCATATGACCTCTCCAAATTCCTCGCAACTATACTCTGTTCACAGGTACTCATGTCCGCTGCTGAATCACTAGGTTCTCATCAACTTAACTCATTTGCAGCGTTCCTTGAAGAAAAGTTACGCACTTCTTCAGAAAATTCGATTGTTCAAATTCCTCATCTGAAGAATATGGCTGATGGTAAGAAGCCACAGAAAGGAGAAAAGAAACCTGAGGTCATGACTGCTTTTGAAATACCTGAGGCCATCTATGCTGATTATTGCACACCTGATGAGGCTAAGTACGGAAAAGAAACTAAAAATCAGCGCAAGGTGCGCATACAGAAGATTGAACGGAGATGGGCAAGAGAATGGAGGGAGTACAGATATGTGACTCCAAAGTATATGAAGAAATTCACACTTAATCCTCCATGCCCAAGAGCTCCATTGGCACCTAGCCAAGAGGCTGACCCCACCAGCATCAAGCGTGGTGAGGACTTTCCTGAAGAATGGGCCAAGCGCCAAGCTAAGTTGGCAAGACAAGCCAAAGAAGCAGTGAGGAAATTCAATGAAGACTTTGTTGCTGCTACTGCCACTGAGGCCTCTGTCAAGCCAAGAAAATCAATGGCAAAGAAGCCCGCTCACAAGCCAAGTGCTTCACCAACTATGCCCTCACGGCCAAGTTCCTCAGCAATGCCCTCACGGCCAGAATCTTCAAAGCCCTCACGGTCAGATTCTTCAAAGCCCTCACGGCCAGTTCCAACTACTGCTCCTGCTCCTCCAAAATCCTCTAGTCCTCCTCCAAAGTCCTCAGCAGCTCCGGCAAAGTCCTCAACACCTGTACATCTGGCCACGTGCCAAAGGACAACAGGCATCTCTATTGCCTCTGGTGCCTCAGCAAGTTCCTCTGCTGCACCAAAATCTTCATCAGGCCCCACTCTGCTGAAGACTAAGGCAACAGCTGGTCGAGGTCCTTAGCCCAGTCTGAAGAAGAAACAGGTTGCTTTCCAAGTGCCATCTGATGATGAAGCTGATGATGATGAACTTGCAGAAATCATCAGAGATAGACAAGAAAGGGCCGTTAGAGCCAAAGGCACAAATGTGCCACTGCTTTTGGATCCAAGGGAGATTCTCGAGTACATTGATCTCTGGCACAAGGATCCAGACACCCCTATGCCTGATTTTCATTTAACTCCTGGTCAAAGTCACATGCTGACCCATTTCATCTCTGAAGAGAAATGGAAATTTGAGAAGGCCAGGAAGATCAAGAAGGCTCAGTTCAGGAAAGAGAAGTTCTTGAAGAAAAATGTTGTCAATATGACAACTGATGAACTCCTTCAGATCCAGTCTGAAATCAAAGCCCTCAGCGATGATTTCAATGCCTACTATGGTGATTGGCAAAGAGCCAAAGTCAGGTTTGTGAAACTGACTGAAAAGTTTACCAATGTTGCAGCCCCATCGCAACAAGAAACTCCTCAAGCTGAAGCGTCTGCTCAGCCAACTGAAGAACATGCCAGCACCACCGATGACATTCAGGCTGCTGAAGAAAATGCTAGTTCCAGGGCTGATGACTCCATTCCAGCCGCTGAAGAAATTGTCAGGGCATCCACTAGTGGTGCGCCTGAAGAAACCAAAGAAGTCAGGGCAACTGCATCAGTTGCGCCTGAGGAAATTCAACTAGATTCCTCAGCTCCATCTGCGCCTACCCCAACTCCAATTCTTCCATGTGCATTCGATGTGAAGAAGACCAAGGCTGCAGAGCGAGCTGCAGTGAAGAAAAGGAAAGCATCCAGTGCTTCAGAATCTTCAGCTCCAAAGAAGATGAAGCCTCTGACAAGCTCTATTGAAAATCCAATTGATGTTGTTCCGATTTCCACCATGCCATCAAAGGACCTTGTTCCTTTTGATGAAGAATATGTGATCCCAAGCGGATCTAATGAAGAACCTCAATCTACTGCTTTGTCAGAGCAGGTTGATGAAGAAATTGAAGTGGATGCGATCCCTTCAACGCATGTTACTTCCTCGCCAATGCCTCAGTTCACAACTGAAGAGGCTGGCGTTGAAGAAATTGAAGAAGAAGATGTGGACATTGGCTGCACAACGCCCGTGATGAATGATGACTTTTGGGAAAGTCAGCACCCCAATTCTCCACTATTCACCCAATACATCAAATACCTCAGTCCCCTGCACCAACAGTTCAAATAGGCTCTGAAGAAACTCATCCCACCTCGTCTATGCATGAAGACATTCCAGCCACTAGTGCTGAAGAAGCTGCTGTTGTTGAACCTTTGAACACGCAGACTGCAACTAAAGAGGATCCAGAAATTCCTCAGCCTGAAGAACCTGAGATTGCGATTCCTGAGGTTGTGATGCAACTCACTGACACACCAGTGCCCAAGCCAACGGATCCATTCTCAAAGAAGCAAAAGTTCAAGGATGAAGATTTCTTCAGCGACCATGTGTTCTTCACTGACTATAACCCCTATGACTCTGCTCGCATAAGGAAGAGGCGCTTCTGGACTGCTAGTCAAGCAAATTTCTATTCCTCAATATTGTTCAACACAGAAAAAATCTTCGATCATGAACATATTCCTCATGTGGACATGGAGTCTCTATCGTGCTTCGAGCCAGTCCTCAGTGTTCTTCATGATGCTGGATTGCTAAATTTCTACACTAACATCTGTGACTGGAATGAAGAACTCATTCTTTAATTCTATGCAATGCTGCACATCACAGGAAACTCTGAAGATGTGAATTCATAGGTGCTGGACTGGATGTCTGAAAATACTCACTACAAGGCACCAGCAACTAAATTGCTTCGTGCCCTCCCACGCAGTCCTCCCCTTGACGGTGCTCGTTGCGTCTACAGTGAACCTGAGCTTTGAAATCATTTCATGCAAGTGCTGATGAAGCCTTTGAAGCCAGGGCAGGCTCCTCAAACCAAATTCCTCGTCAAGGAATTACTATATGTGCCTCGGACTGTCTATCGAATTCTGACGAAGACAATGAGTCCTATCAAAGGCCACGACTCAAATGATGAAGAAGTCGTTGGCATCATGAAGAACATGCTTTTCAATATCATTCATGGTGTTCCCGTCAACTTCCATGATTTCTTCATGAGGACTCTGGCGAATATTGCTATGTCACCATTTGAGCTGAAGCCTTATGCACCATGGATTATGAGATTCATCAGGACAAGGGCTTCACTCAACTCCAAGGCTGATACTTTGAACCATGGCAGCTACTTGGCTCCAATTGAAGTCCTCAAACGGACATATTCCTCAGCTGATGACAAGGGCAAGGTGAGCTGTGATAGATGAAGGCATTCATCCATTGGATGGTCAATTTTGCAAGGCTGCATCCTACTCCACCAATGATGACTCTGCCACACATGACTCTGCCGCCAAGCAAAATCCTCAAGCCACAGCTCCCAGGGTGATGACTAATCATGAGTTACTCCTCAGTCTTCATCAGAAGGTTGATCGCAATCATAAATGGGTCAAGCGTTAGTTTGGTTCAATTCTTCACAACATGACCTCAACACACAATGTAGTGAAGAAAAACCAATGCTACCTCCATGAAACCTTCAACCGTACCTGGGTTGTTCTATCACATGTCTACAGCGCTGCAGATCTGAAGAATATGGGTCTCAAGGAAGAATTTGACTGGTCTGCACCTCCATCGAAGAAATTCAAGAAGGTCAAAGTTCCTTCCTTGGTGGCCAGCTCCTATTCTTCATCACGCGAGACTGATGAAAATGAAGACTTAGACGACACTGCGGCAGGCCCTACTACGACAACCGACCCCAACAATGCTGGCGCTCCTCCATCAACTTGATATTCTTCAGGGGTGTTAGTCCTCAGTTTCGAACCTTTTGGTCATTTGATGACAAAGGGGGAGAAATTTGAGTTAGTCTTCAAGCGGGTCTATTATATGGGCGTTTTTTTGCTAAGTTACAACTCTCATTCTTCTGAAACTTTATTAGATTGAGTTGTAATCTTAAACCCGATGGTTCTCTGATACTTTTGATGCAGTGTGATCTGATACTCTTGATGTGTTATTCTACATGCTTGTTCCTCATTAATATTATTGCACGCATGCTGAATTTCATCAGTCACCATATTTCATCATGCATTTCAAATTCTTCATATTATATGTCAAATGCGTGTATGAATTACAAGATATAGGGGGAGATCTCCATGATTCAACTCTTCAAGTGTGCATTGCTTCAAAAGCAAATTACTCACTATGCACATCTCCAGGGGGAGTTCTTCTATATCTTGCAATCAAATTCCTCAATATCAGTACCTACACTTCACATATTTATCCCCGTTGAAAACTTAACCTATATTGTCATCAATCACCAAAAAGGGGGATATTGTAAGTGCATCTAGTGCCCCTTAGTGATTTTGGTGTATTGAAGACTTATAGGTTAAGGGACTAATGTGTTTGTGAGTGTACACATGTCTATAAGTCTATGAGGAGTTTGATATTTACAGGGAAAGTCGACCCCTAAAATTGAATATCTTCGACTGAAGATTTTGGTATTTCTGAAGACTTTCATGAACACTTTGAAAGTGAAGAAATTGGTGTGTCCGTGAGGACTTGATATTCATGCGAGGAATATGAAGCTTGAAGACTTTCGTTTTCATAGTTTTGTTTTTCTCTTTCTTGAGTCATAGGAAACACCGTACTGTTAAAGGGGGTCGATAAAATACTAAGGAAGAATTTCCAAGTGATGCTCAACTCAAAATCTTACACCTACCAAACCCTTCGAGTGAAGCCTTTGGAAATCTCATACAGTTCAGTCAATTTCTTCAGTGACAGAGACAAAGTTCTTCTGGTCGCTGAGGAATTTGTTCTGACTGAGGAGTTAGGAATTCGCCAGTGCGGATTGCCTACACAGTGAGGAACATGATAGCCCTGAGGAATTTGATAGTCAAATTTCCAATCGTTGATGTGCTACGCGCCAGGTGTCCCAAAATATCTTATCCACCTAACGGTCATATCAGACAAGGGCATTTATGTCTTATCATGTCGGGTTGCTCCCTAGGCTATAAATAGCCGCCCCCTACAACCACTAGCTGGTTGGCTGCTCCGAGAGAAACTGACACTTGTCATTTGAGAGCAACCCATCCTCCAAGGACTTTGAGCGAAAATCATCGAGTGAGGAAAAACCACAAACCCAAACACCTACAAACCCAAAGTGATTGAGCATCACTGAAGAGATTGATCCTGTGTGGATCCGACGCTTGTTACCTTTGAAGACTGTGCTTCTTCCAGACGGTTAGGCGTCATGGTCTAGAGCATCCAAGAGGAATTGTGGATCGCCGAGTGACCGAGTCTATGAAGGCTTGGAAGTCGCCTGAAGACTTACCACAAGTGATTGGACAAGGTCTGTGTGACCTTAGTTCAAGGAGAATACGGTGAGGACTTGGTGTCCTGAGCTGCATGCTCAGCGACTGGGTGTCCGGGACTGTGTGTCCTCGAGTTTAAATACTCAGGCGCTCCAACCAGACGTACAACTGAGACAGTAGTTGGAACTGGTCTACCAAATCATTGTCTTCACCAACCTTACTGGTTCTATTTCCTCAACTCTTTCATTTCCTTATTACTGTGTTGAGTGATATTTCATATCTATGTTTGCAGACTTTGACTGAAGACTTTCTCAATTTCCTTAGTTCAATTTCGTCAGTCTGTTTGTCTTCATCTTGTGTTATCATGTGTTTACGCTTCCTGTACTCTGTGCTTGTCTTCATTTCATCATGATGACTATGTATGTATCCTGTTATGCTTACTTCTGAGTACTTATTCCGCTGCTAGTAGTTCTTCGCTAAGGAATTTCCTAACCGGCAAATTCCTTAGTGAAGAATTCATAAAAATCGCCTATTCACCCCCCCTCTAGTCGATATAACGCACTTTCAAGTAGTGATACACATATTTATAATGTTGAAGCCAAAAGATGCAGAGTTGATAATGATAGTGCAAATTATTTGTGGCACTGCTGTTTGGGTCATATTGGTGTAAAGCGCATGAAGAAACTCCATACTGATGGACTTCTGGAATAACTTGATTATGAATCACTTGGTACTTGCGAACCGTGCCTCATGGGCAAGATGACTAAAACACCATTCTCCGGAACTATGGAGCGAGCAACAGACTTGTTGGAAATCATACATACTGATGTATGTGGTCCAATGAATGTTGAGGCTCGCGACAGATATCGTTATTTCTCACCTTCACAGATGATTTGAGCAGATATGGGTATATCTACTTGATGAAACACAAGTCTGAAACATTTGAAAAGTTCAAAGAATTTTAGAGTGAAGTGGAAAATCATCGTAATAAGAAAATAAAGTGTTTATGATCTGATCGTGCAGGAGAATATTTGAGTTACGATTTTGGTTTACATTTGAAACAATGCGGAATAGTTTCGCAACTCACGCCACCCGGAACACCACAACAAAATGGTGTGTTCGAACGTCGTAATCGTACTTTACTAGATATGGTGTGATCTATGATGTCTCTTACTGATTTACCGCTATAGTTTTTGGGTTGTGCTTTAGAGACGGCCGCGTTCACTTTCAATAGGGCACCATCAAAATCCGTTGAGACGACGCCTTATGAACTGTGGTTTGGCAAGAAACCAAAGTTGTTGTTTCTTAAAGTTTGGGGCTGCGATGCTTATGTCAAGAAACTTCAACCAGATAAGCTCGTACCCAAATCGGAGAAATGTGTATTCATAGGATACCCAAAAGAGACTATTGGGTACACCTTCTATCACAGATCTGAAGGCAAGACTTCTGTTGCTAAATTCGGATCCTTTCTAGAAAAGGAGTTTCTCTCAAAAGAAGTGAGTGGGAGGAAAGTAGAACTTGATGAGGTAACTGTACCTGCTCCCTTATTGGGACGTAGTTCATCACAGAAACTGGTTCCTGTGACAACTACACCAATCAGTGAGGAAGCTAATGATATTGATCATGAAACTTCAGATCAAGTTACTACAGATCCTCGTAGGTCATCCAAAGTAAGATCCGCTCCAGAGTGGTACGGTAATCCTATTTTGGAAGTCATGTTACTTGACCATGGCGAACCTACGAACTATGAGGAAGCGATGATGAGCCCAGATTCCACAAAATGGCTTGAGGCCATGAAATCTGAGATGGGATCCATGTATGAGAACAAAGTATGGACTTTGGTTGACTTTCTCGATGATCGGCAAGCCATCGAGAATAAATGGATCTTCAAGAAGAAGACTGACGCTGATGGCAATGTAACTATCTACAAAGCTCAAGTTGTTGCGAAAGGTTTTCGACAAGTTCAAGGGGTTGACTACGATGAGACTATCTCACCTGTAGCGACGCTTAAGTCTGTCCGAATCATGTTAGCAATTGCCGCATTTTATGATTATGAAATATGGCAAATGGATGTCAAAGCTGCATTCCTGAATGGATTTCTGGAAGAAGAGTTGTACATGATGCAACCAGAAGGTTTTGCCGATCCAAAAGGTGCTAACAAAGTGTGCAAGCTCCAGCGATCCATTTATGGACTGGTGCAAGCCTCTCGGAGTTGGAATAAATGCTTTGATAGTGTGATCAAAGCATATAGTTTTATACAGAGTTTTGGAGAAGCCTGTATTTACAAGAAAGTGAGTGGGAGCTCTATAGCATTTCTGATATTATATGTAGACGACATATTGTTAATTGGAAATGATATAGAATTTCTGGATAGCATAAAGGGATACTTGAATAAAAGTTTTTCGATGAAAGACCTCAGCGAAGCTGCTTACATATTAGGCATTAAGATCTATAGAGATAGATCAAGATGCTTAATTGGACTTTCACAAAGCACATACCTTGATAAAGTTTTGAAAAAGTTCAAAATGGATCAGGAAAAGAAAGGGTTCTTGCCTGTATTACAAGGTGTGAAGTTGAGTCAGACTCAATGCCCGACCACAGCAGAAGATAGAGAGAAAATGAAAGATGTTCCCTATGCTTCAGCCATAGGCTCTATCATGTATGCAATGTTGTGTACCAGACCTGATGTATGCTTAGCAATAAGTTTAGCAGGGAGGTACCAAAGTAATCCAGGAGTGGATCACTGGACAGCAAGAATATCCTGAAATACCTGAAAAGGACTAAGGATATGTTTCTCATTTATGGAGGTGACAAAGAGCTAGTCGTAAATGGTTACGTCGATGCAAGCTTTGACACTGATCCGGACGATTCTAAATTGCAAACCGGATATGTGTTTATATTGAACGGTGGAGCTGTCAGTTGGTGCAGTTCTAAACAAAGCGTCGTGGCGGGATCTACATGCGAAGTGGAGTACATATTTGCTTCAGTAGAAGCAAATGAAGGAGTCTGGATGAAGGAGTTCATTTCCGATCTAGGTGTCATACCTAGTGCATCGGGACCAATGAAGATCTTCTGTGAAAATACTGATGCAATTGCCTTGGCAAAGGAATCCAGATTTCACAAGAGGACCAAGCACATCACGAGACGCTTCAATTCCATCCGGGACCAAGTCCTGGTGGGAGACATAGAGATTTTCAAGATACATACGGATCTAAATGTTGCAGACCCGTTGACTAAGCCTCTTCCACGAGCAAAACATGATCAGCACCAAGGCTCCATGGGTGTTATAATCATTACTGTGTAATCTAGATTATTGACTCTAGTGCAAGTGGGAGACTGAAGAAATATGCCCTAGAGGCAATAATAAAGTTATTATTTATTTCCTTATATCATGATAAATGTTTATTATTCATGCTAGAATTGTATTAACCGGAAACATGATACATGTGTGAATACATAGACAAACTTAATGTCACTAGTATGCCTCTACTAGACTAGCTCATTAATCAAAGATGGTTATGTTTCCTAACCATACACATGAGTTGTCATTTGATTAATGGGATCACATCATTAGGAGAATGATGTGATTGAGTTGACCCATTCCGTTAGCTTAGCACTTGATCGTTTAGTATGTTGCTATTGCTCTCTTCATGACTTATACATGATCCTACAACTATGAGATTATGCAACTCCTGTTTACCGGAGGAACACTTTCTGTGCTACCAAACGTCACAATGTAACTGGGTGATTATAAAAGAGCTCTACAGGTGTCTCCAAAGGTACATGTTGAGTTGGCGTATTTCGAGATTAGGTTTTGTCACTCCGATTGTCGGAGAGGTATCTCTGGGCCCTCTCGGTAATGCTCATCACTATAAGCCTTGCAAGCAATGTAACTAATGAGTTAGTTACGGAATGATGCATTACATAATGAGTAGACTTGCCGGTAACGAGATTGAACTAGGTATTGAGATACGGACGATCGAATCTCGGGCAAGTAACATACCGATGACAAAGGGAACAACGTATGTTGTTATGCGGTTTGACCGATAAAGATCTTCATAGAATATGTAGGAGCCAATATGAGCATCCAGATTCCACTATTGGTTATTGACCGTAAACGTGTCTCGGTCATGTCTACATAGTTCTCGAATCCGTAGGGTCCGCAGGCTTAAAGTTTCGATGACAGTTATATTATGAGTTTATGATTTTTGATGTACCGAAGGTTTTTCGGAGTCCCGGATATGATCACGGACATGACGAGGAGTCTCGAAATGGTTGAGACATGAAGATTGATATATTGGAAGCCTGTATTTGGAGGTGGGAAGTGTTCCGGGTGAAATCGGGATTTTACCGGAGTATCGGGAGGTTACCGGAACCCCCCCCCCCCGGGGGCTTAATGGGCCATAGTGTGCCTTAGTGGAGAAGAGGAGAGGCGGCCAGGGCTGGGTCGTGCCC
>NC_041393.1:69690821-69702041 GCF_002162155.2 Triticum dicoccoides
CCGCCTTTTCTTCCTCTCTCTCCCTCCTCTTTCCCCCCTTCTCCAAGTCTAACAAGGAAAGGAGGGAGTACTACGCACCCCCTCCTTCGCCGGCCGCCCCCTCCCCCCTTGCTCCTTTATATACGGGGGAAGGGGGCACCTCTAGAGACACAACAACAGATCATTGATCTCTTAGCCGTGTGTGGTGCCCCCCTCCACCATAGTCCTCCTCGATAATATTGTAGCGGTGCTTAGGCGAAGTCCTGCGGCAGTAGAACATCAACATCGTCACCACGCCGTCGTGCTGACAGAACTCTCCCTCGTCACTCGGCTGGATCGGAGTTCAAGGGACGTCATCGAGCTGAACGTGTGCAAGAACTCGGAGGTGTCGTAGTTTCGGTGCTTGATCGGTCGGGCCAAGAAGACGTACGACTACATCAACCGTGTTGTGCTGACGCTTCCGCTTTCGGTCTATGAGGGTACGTGGACGACACTCTCCCCTCTCGTTGCTATGCATCACCATGATCTTGCATGTGCGTAGGAAATTTTTTGAAATTACTACGTTCCCCAATAAAACGAACCCGATAGCTTAACTGCGAGCCGTTACGGTGGATGCCATGTGTCGGTCATCCTTGACGAAAGTACTTCTATGACGCGTGACTTATCATCATGGAAGTGGACACTTCCGTGATAATAATTTTGGTAATGTCATGGAACACTTGTACGACAGCACAGATATGACTATCTTGATTCTGTCATAAAATCGTCATGGATGTACATGCATGACAAAAAACGTGATCTACTGTGACAAACACGTATCATCACAGAAGTGTATTTTTTTGTAGTGCATTCCCTATGTCTCAACCATAGGTTCTATCATGTATACCATGTTGTGTACCAGACCTATTGTGTACCTTGCCATAAGTTTGGAAAAGAGGTACAATAGTGATCCAGGAGTAGATCACTGGATAGCGGTCAAAATTATCCTTAGTTACCTAAGAGGAGTAAGGAAATATTTCTCGGTTATGGAGGTGATAAAGAGTTTCGTCGATGCAAGATTTGACACCGATTCAGATGACTCTAAGTCTCAATCTAGATACGCATTGAAAGTGGGAGCAATTAGCTAGAGTAGCTCTATGCAAGGCATTGTAGACATACAAATTTGCAAAAATACATACGGATCTGAATGTGGCAGACCCGTTGACTAAACCTCTCTCACAAGCAAAACATGATCACACCTTAGTACTCTTTGGGTGTTAATCACATGGTGATGTGAACTAGATTACTGAATCTAGTAAACCCTTTTGGTGTTGGTCACATGGTGATGCGAACTATTGGTGTTAATCACATGGCGATGTGAACTAGATTATTGACTCGAGTGCAAGTGGGAGACTGAAGGAAATATGCCCTAGATGCAATAATAAAGTTGTTAGTTTATATTTCCTTATTCATGATAAAGGTTTATTATTCATGCTAGAATTGTATTGATCGGAAACTTAAATACATGTGTGAATATATAAACAAATATCCTGTCCTTAGTAAGCCTCTACTAGCCTAGCTCGTTGATCAAACATGGTTAAGGTTTCCTAACCATAGACATGTGTTGTCATTTGATAACGGGATCACGTCATTAGGAGAATGATGTGATGTACAAGACCCATCTGTTAGCTTAGCATAATGATCGTTCAGTTTATTGCTATTGGTTTCTTCATGTCAAATACATATTCCTTCGACTATGAGATTATGCAACTCCCGGATACTGCCTGAATACCTTGTGTGCTATCAAATGTCACAACGTAACTGGGTGATCATAAATATGCTCTACAGGTATCTTTGAAGGTGTTTGTTGAGTTGGCATAGATCAAGATTAGGATTTGTCACTCCGAGTTTCGGAGAGGTATCTTTGGTCCCTCTCGGTAATACACATCATAAGCTTGCAAAGAAATGACTAAGGAGTTAGTTACAAGGTGATGTATTACAGAACGAGTAAAGAGACTTGCCGGTAACGAGATTGAACTAGGTATAGAGATACCGACGATCGAATCTCGGGCAAGTAACATACCGATGGACAAAGGGAATTACGTATGTTACCATAACGGTTCGCCGATAAATATCTTTGTAGAATATGTAGGAGCCAATATGGGCATCCCGGTTCCGCTATTGGTTATTGAACTGAGAGGTGCCTCGGTCATGTCTACATAGTTCTCAAACCTGTAGGGTCCGCACGCTTAACGTTCGTTGATGATATAGTGTTATATGAGTCATATGTTTTGGCGACCGAATGTTGTTCGGAGTCCCGGATGAGATCATGGACATGACAAGGAGTATCGAAATGGTCTAGAGGTAAAGATTGATATATAGAACGATGGTATTTGGACAACGAAAGTGTTTCGGGACGTACCGGAAAGAAATCGGGTAACCGAAAGGAGTTCCAGGCAAGTTATGGGCCTTATGGGCCAAAGGAGAGGACATGCCAGACCACAAGGGGGTTGGTGCGCCGCCTCCCTTGGTTGGCCAGCCCTAGGGAAGGAAAAGGGGGAGGGCTCGCCCCTCCTGGCTTTCCCTCTCATGGGAGAAAGGAAAAGGGGGTGCCACCCTCCCCTCCCCGCGCTCCAAAGAAGGAAAGAGGGGCGCTTCTTGGGAGGTACTCCAAGTAGGATTCCTCCTACTTGGGCACCTTCTTTGGCTGCTCTTCTCTCCCTCCCACCTATATATAAGTGGTTGGGGGTCTGGGGGCGTCTAGCGTACAACGGACAATTGCCTAGCCATGTGCGGCGCCCCCCTCTACGGTTTACACACCCGGTCATATTTTCGTAGTGCTTAGGCGACGCCCTGCGGAGATCACTTCACCATCACCTTCACCATGACATCGTGTTGTTGGAACTCATCTACTACCTCGCCGTCTTGCTGAATCAAGAAGGCGAAGAACATCACCGAGTTGAACGTGTGCTGAACGCGGAGGTGCCGTACGTTCGGTACTCGATCGGTTGGATCGGGAAGAAAGTTCGACTACATAAACCGCGTTGTGAAACTCTTCCGCTTATGGTCTACAAGGGTACGTAGACACACTCTCTCACTCATTGCTATGCATCTCCATGGATAAATCATTGTGTGTGCATAGAAAAAAAAATTCCATCCAGCGTTTACCAACAAGCCCCTCGTCCTGTCTCCCTCCCGAGTTAATTGCACAGAGGTACCAAATATGGGGCATTACGTGTGGATTGGTATCGTTTTTCGTAAAATTTTACATGTCAGTACCATGTTTGCGGCAGTTAGTTACAAAATAGTCTAAACCGGGTAAAACAGTGTATTGATGGTGTATCTGACTGTTGGGCCCGTCTGTCAGGTGCTGACTTGGCTTGCTCTTTTGTAAAAAAGACCTTCACTTTTTATTTAATCACGCATCCAGCCCTCGTTAGCCGGAATAAGGGCCTGCCAGAAAAAACCGCGCCGGGTCGTTCGAAGCGTGTTGTTGCTGCCACTACGCTACAGAATCGCTTGCTGCATATGGCACACGTGCCGCGTTTTATACTCTGGATCGTTTAGTTTTTTCTTGTATATTTTTTTCATGTCTCTTTTAGCTTTTCTCATATTTCGGGTATTCTTCGGGCCGTATAGCCCAGCGCTACTGCAACCTTTGCTTCATATGGCACACATACGATGAATGTTTTTAAAGTACAAAAAGTTCATTCTATATTTAAAAATTGTTTATCTTATATTTAAATAAGATCATCGTATAATAAAAAAATTCTATGAGACATATGGGGTAACTACCACCGGGTGGTAGGATGGATTTTCCCTATATATATATATATATAGAGAGAGAGAGAGAGAGAACGAGGTGATGAGCATTTTATTTAAATATGATACGCTTTTCCAATATATGATGAAATTTTTCAATATATGATGCAATGAACATCTTTTTATTTATATGATGCAATGAACAGTTTTTAATATCATATAACCTTTTTTAGTATCATATAATATTTAATATTATGAATATACGAAAAAGGGTCCTATGTATATTGTATATTATATAATATACTACGTAGATATCTGAATTTTTTAAACATACTATAGTCACTGCCCATAATGTTGACAATATACATATTTTATATTATATGTATAATACACATTGTATATTGTATATTAGATAATTATACAATATATACTCGGTGACTATATTTTTTAATAGCATGCACTAACTATAATTTTTGAACGCGGTATATTATATAATTGTAGTCACTGTGCATAATGTGTATAATTTTTCAATATGTGGTACGCACACTGCATACGGCCCAAAGAATACCTAAGATCTAAAAAAAGATTTAAAAATCCGAAAAAAGACATATACAAGAAAACGGAACAGTCAAAAAGTCTGCAACATGTACAAAAGAATATGTGCGAAAGATTTGACAGAAGCTGTGCAGTGGCGCGTTAATATTCTGTTTTTTTGGTAGGCTATTTTTTGGGTGAACAAGGGATGGATGCGTGATTAAATGAAAAGTAAAGGTCTTTTTTGCAAAAGAACATGCCACGTCAGCCAGGTCCCAACGGTCATGCGTGATAAAATGAAAAGTGAAGGTCTTTTTTGCAAAAGAACATGCCACGTCAGCACCTGACAGGCGGGCCCCAATGGTCAGATGCGCCGTCAATACAAGGTTTAGACTATTTTGCAACAAACTACCTCAAACATGATACTGACATGTAAAAATTATGAAAAGTGATATCAATATGCACGCAATGCCCTAATTGTGGTATATGCACGCCTCGTGCGGCTGGAGGAGCAGGCGAAGCACGGTGGTGGCGGCGCGTGGGAGTACCTCTCCGTCGCATGGAGGATTCACGCCACTGCCCTGCCCCGTCCTCGCCTCGGTCTCTCCCCACTGAACGACGCCTCCGTCCGCTCCTGTGACAGTTTCAGCACATGATTAGCACCACTAATCATGGGGACACCAAACCGTGGTTCCTTCAAGACCAGCTTAGATTCTTGCATGATTTAGTTGTAGAGGGAGACAACACAACGTGGATTAACTAGATTTTGGTCAATGTTTCCAACTACATGCTGGGGAGAGTTGATGCTTGTTTACAGTTGGTTCAGACCCAGGTAGATCGCCATCCCACTGGACTGGACATGGGATGAGCCCAGCTCTGCCCTCTGGACGTATGTGTCATGATGATCCAGCTAGTTGGTTCATGACAGTCACCAGGTTCATGACAGTTAAGAGTTCTTCAGAGTTCCTACAAAGACATTTAGGGGCATTATTGACATTGCACAACACCTACAGTTTCTACAGCTATCCAACAACGGGGTAACAAACAATCAGCTTCTGATTCTCAGGAATCTACAACCACAACTGATTTTCAGGAATCTACAGACATGGTGATTCTTAGGAATCTATAGCCCAAAGAAGGGGGTCTTAAGAAAATGAGTGACACAGAGTCTCTGCTAAGCAATTACAAAAAGGGTTTTCCCCGCTTTATATTACACTAGTGCAGAACCAGACAATAGCACCGGTTTGTAAGGCCCTTTAGTGCCGGTTCCATAACCGGCACTAAAGTGTGGGCACTAAAGCCTCCCCCCCCTTTAGTACCGGTTCAGCACGAACCGGTGGTAAAGGGCAACCACGTGGCACGAGCCAGCTCCGGGGGGCTGGAGCCCTTTAGTACCGGTTGGTAATACCAACCGGTACTATAAAGTTTGGTTTTTTTTAGTTTTATGATTTCTTTTTCATTTAATTTTGTGTTTCCATTTTAATTCTTTTTCGTTTGCTAGTATTTTACGATACTACACATTGTACACGTTATGCATATATATATATATATATATATATATATATATATATATATATATATATATATAATAGAATTTCTAATGAACCAATCATGCATATATATATCATCAATGTCTCACAAACCATCATATTAATTAATTCACACATACATAAATGTATAGCTAGCTATATACAATTTCTCCTACATATGCATGTTGCCTTCGGAGCCAGTGGCATTAGCCTAATTGGTGCCTTTGGAGCATGATGACAATTGGAAGTGGTTTTCATGGGGGCGGTAGCGGGTAATAGTATTCTCCCTTCGGATTTATGACCTGGTCGAGCAAAAATCCTGCTATTTCCTCTTGAAGTGCTTCTACACGCTCCATTTCTAGGAACTTCTCCTGCGCCTCTCTGAACTGTTAAGAAGGAGATCAATATGCATGTGTATTAGTTGTGTGACTAGATATTGATAATGGTATAAAAATTGTGAATAGTGTTCTGACAAGCGTACCCATTCCTGTCTTTGAGATCTGCTCCTTTCGGACGCCATCATGCGAATGTTCTCGCAAACGCAGAATGCACACCTGCTTCAGGGCCTTTACGAGAATGGAATTTGATCAGATAATAATTAATCAAGAATGATAATTAAAGAGATGGCAGCTAGCTAGCTAGCTAGTACTACTTAATTACTTACCATTTAAGCTTTTTTTTCATTCGCCTTTCGTGACGCTGATGAACCTTGCCCAAGCCCTGCCCGCCGACAAAGAAAATGAATAAAGGGGTTATTAAATAGTTCATATCATGAAATGACGAACTAAATAGGCCGAGATATATAGTTAATAATGATTGAAATTACCTATTGACTATCCCAAACAAGATGTTATAGTCAGTTTTAACTTTGAGTAGTGAGTCCAGTATTTCAACTGTTCCATCGTCAACTCTAATGATACACAAGACCCAGTGAAATCTGCATGCACACACGTTTGCATGTCTTAATTAAGCGGGCATATGTAAGCAAAAACATGTAGCTAGCTAGTAGGCAAAAACAGAGAATTTGTAGTACAAGACAGTGTGACTCACTGGAAGTTGTAAGGAAGTAGTATATCTTCATTGTATTTGAGGCGCTTCAAGAACTCTAGCATGTTGTCCTCTACGTCCTTTTGATGATGTGGATTTATCCGCCATGTGTATTCATTAACGGTGTTTGGGTCAATGAACCCAATGCCATAGCGTCCAGCTTTTCTCATTTCATACATCTTCATCCTCCATAATACCACAGAAAAGAATATAGTGAGGATAATTACAAGTAATGATTGACGATCAAAAGGATCACTACAGCTAGCTTGTGACTTAAATTACAGAAAGAAATCACTTACAGACAATAGCAACTGACGATAGATTTGTCAAGTGTGTCTTGATTGTATAACTGAAACAGTTCACAATACTCAACGGATAGAGCTTTCTCATGGAAGTAATGATCCTCCTTGACATTCACCATGAGGGACAATCGATCTGAAATCTTGGTAATGTTCATGTACCATTGATGCAATTCATACATTCTCGTTGGGAGGTTCTTGACCTTGTCTGGCTCGACCAAAGGTTGGCTCCGGACATATTTCCGTTTTATTTCATCCTCTCTAAGCACAGGCATGGGCTCGATCTTGATGAGTTGTCCAACAGTGATTTTGAGAACTTCAGCCTGCATTATATGCTCCTCCGTTATTACCACATTGCCTACCTCAGAAACGTAAAACTGTTTCCCACAATAATATTGGGCGCGCGTACTGTCACATGTTGTTGGCACAACAAGCGAGGGGATCGATTGCGCCGCCTGTTCTCCCAGCTGGGGAATGGTTTTCCCGCATTTTTTGACAGCTGCTTCTTGTTTGCTCGATCCTGAGCTCGCCTCCTTACGTAGACGTGCTTGATTTAACTTTCTGATGTGGCGCTCATAGTCTGTGTCAACGGGCTTGGGAACTGGTGGTTGAGCCATACGAATGAAGTGGTCAATCATTTCCTCAGCCACTTTCTCCCTTGGCGGCGGTGGTGGTTTCGCTGCAAAATGGGCTTCCACCTCGGCCTTCGATATGGCTGCGATTTCCTCCTCGGACTTGTCATAAGCCCTCTGCGGAAGAGGCGTGAGGCTTGGACCATATTTATCTCGCTTGCCTCTGCCTGTACTTCCTGTACTACCTCGACTCGTACCGCTACGCACCATAGCTACAGGGTGTCTCTTCTGCGATTGCTGAGGTGGCGGAGACGGCTGACGGGGCTGAGTTGGACGAGGAGGAGTGGCCTCCTGAAGATGTGCCAGACTTGGAGGAGGAGTGGCCTGAGGTTGTGCCGGACTTGGAGGAGGAGTGGACGTCTGACGCTGTGGCGGACTTGAAGGAGGAGGAGTGGCCTGACACTTTGCCGGACTTGGAGGAGGAGTGGCCTGACACTTTGCCGGACTTGGTGGACTTGCAGGAGCGGGAGACTGATGACTCGGTGGCGGACTTCGACGAGGAGTCGGCTGCCGCGGTGTCGGTGGCCTTCGAAAGATGATGCAATCCTTTTTCCATAGGATGATACGATGGTTGGCCTCTCCGAGAAAGCGCTCGTCGCCACCTCCAGGAATGTCAAGCTCTAGCTCCGAATATGGGTCCACCACCTCATCAACCAAGACACGAGCATAGTCCGCTGGAATCGGGTTGCAATGGAAGGTTGCCTCGGGGGGATTTGTAAAAGCAACGACGTCCGCCACCTTCATAGATATGTTCTTCATTTTGACGTGTAGCTCGCAGCTAGTGTTCTTCGTGATGTCATCCACGGGGTATCTACCCAGCATTGCGTCGTCCGGGGCGGAACCCATGCTGCTTCTCGGTATGGATGGGGCGGTGCTATCCAATGTTGGATCATTCGCTAGCTGCTGCAGCTGCTGAGACCCCCTTTGCTGGGTAAGTGAGTCGATCTGCTCCTGCTGCCGCTGGAATTTGACTACCAATTCCGCTTGACTTGCTTCTAGGCCTTGAAGGCGTTCATAGTCCCGCTTCCTCTGCTCCTCCTCCATCTTCCTCTTCTTCTCCTCTACAATCTTCTTTCTCACACGGGTTCTGTAGTCGGTGTTCCAGTCTGAAAACCCCTCATATCACGGAATAGACCCCTTGCCTCGTGTTCTTCCCGGGTGTTCAGAATTTCCCAGGGCATGCGTAAGCTCGTCGTTCTCTCTGTTGGGCTGGAACACCCCCGATCGTGCCTCTTCTATTGCAACAAGTATCGCATCGTCGGCTCCCTTCAGACTTGCCCTCGTCGAAACATTGCCTGTCTTCGGGTCCAACTCCCCCCCCCATGCGCATAGAACCAAGTCCTGACCCTGGGGGGGCGGCTCTTAGTAACCGGAGTGGCACCTGCATCCTCCTTCTCTTTCTCAGACTTATCCCACTTAGGCATTGCCACCGCATAGCCACCTGGCCCCAGCTTATGGAACTTATCCTTTTTTTCGGCATTCTTCTTGTTTATTCTCGACCGTTCCTTAGCTAATTTCGAATCCTTGAATTTCATGAAATCGTCCCAATGAGCACGTTGGTTATCTAGTGTTCCCTCGAATACTGGAGTCTTCCTTCCTCCCTTGACGTACTTGTCCCATTCACGATTCTTGTGGTTCTTGAATGCAACCGCCATCTTCCTAAGAGCAGCGTCCTTGACTTTCTGCACATCTGCTTCTGTGAAATGATCTGATAGGGTGAAATGTTCCATGAGAGTATCCCAAAGCAGATCTTTTTGATTCTTGTCGACAAAAGTAACATCTGGACGTGGAGCAGCGTCCTCTTTGCCGTTTTGTCTTTTGTATTTTGCTGGCTCTCTCCATTCTTGAAGGGAGATCGGGAGTTGGTCCTTCACAAGAACTCCGCACTGACGAACGAACTTGTCCGCAATCTTCTTAACGCTAATGGTTCGCCATTAGGTCTGACTGCCTCGATATTGTACTTTACGCCCTCCTTCAACTTTTTGTTCGGGCCTCATTTCGTCCTTTTGCCTGAGGATTTGCTCGATCCGGATGGCTGAAAGAACGAAGATCGATTCGTTAATATATCTTCAAGTCATTTAAAACATGTGATGATCACCAGATACCTACTTATATAAATATATATACCTCGCCGGTCTTTGTTGTTTCAGGATCAACATGTTCTTCGTCATCGTCATAATCGTAGTTCATGACTTCATCAATTCGGTCGTCGCGATCGAATATCATATCACCCTCTCCGGTGTTGTTTAGAAATTCGGAGCCGTGATAATCTTCTTAATTCTGATCATCATCTGGCCCGCGTATCATATCGAACATGGTCTGTTCTCCCTCTTTGTCGGTATTGTCTGCCATAGCTTTTATTTAACTAATTCAAAAGAAATATAAAACAATTTAGTATTCAAATTACATCGTCTCGAATAATAGATATAATCTCGAATACTTCGTCTAGAATAATAGATATAATCTCGAATATATTGTCTCGAATAATATATAATATTGAATAGTACATCACTCGCTAGCTAATTAAAGATCGAATACTACAGAAGAATCTTGGACACTCGCGGTTCCTGCGGCGCGGGCGGTGGACACCCAAAGAGAAGGAACCCTCACAGGTTCATAGCTGAAGTGAGATCCCCGAAGATACTGCCAGGTATTGGAGAACCTGCCGCCCTCTAACGCAACCATGTAGCGATGGATGTGCTCGTCCTCCTCCCTGACACGGCGACGTACCACCTCCGGCGGGGCTGGGTCCCTCCACACTGAAACTGGCCCACGCGAACGCCACCAAACGAGATCAGGATCGACGACGGGACCCGGGGCCGGGTTCCTCATCAAGCGGCGCGCCCCTCTGGCAGCACCTCCCAGTGCCAGCCCGGCGGAGCCCAGTCCCGGACATGGGTCGGCTGGACGTCCTCGCGGACGGGTCGACGGCGAGGATGCGGGCCGGGCATCGTCGAGAACAAATACTAGCTATATGCCCGCAAAAAGTAACATTTTTTAATGATTGGATTTTGATAACTAAAATTTCTAACATTTCTACTATTTCAAAAATCTATATACTATTTCATACCAATTAATTAAGCATCTAACACTAAATACAGAAAACATATTAAACACTATTTCATACTAATTAAGCATCTATATACTATTTCATACTAATTAAGCATCTAACATCAAAAAATTCCATACTAATTAAACACTAATTATATCCATCTAACATGCATTCATACATATATTATAGTGAAAAAATAATAATCTAAACTAATTAAACTTACAAAATACGTATATACTAATATATACATGCATTAATTCATACATGTGTGTGTGTGTGTGTTCATCATGCTTGTGTGTGTGTGTATGGGCTCGGGGAGGGGCGGCGCCCATGGTGGCCGCCGGGGGCGAGGGAGAGGGGTTAGAGGGGGAGAGCTCACAGCGGGGCGACGGCGACGGCGAGGCGAC